>NW_004524593.1:2185833-2188135 GCF_000260255.1 Octodon degus | reverse complement strand
TTCTTTCTTTCTTTCTTTCTTTCTTTCTTTCTTTCTTTCTTTCTTTCTTTTTTTCTTCCTTCCTTCCTTCCTTCCTTCCTTCCTTCCTTCCTTCCTTCCTTCTATGTATTTAATACAAGGTCTTACTGTGCAACTTGGACTTGTAACGATCCTCCTGTTTTCAGCCTCCCCACTGCCGGGATTAAAGGCATGTGTCACCACGCCTGGTCTTTGTGGCCAACTCAGCATGCCCAGGGGTGGGGCCGGCATGCATATGGTGCTGGGGATCGAGCCCTGCACTCTGCACTTGCCTAAGCAGACACTTAGTCTGCTGAGCTATCTCTCTGGCCCTAATATAGGATCTTGCTAGAGATATGTCTTCGAGAGAAAATTGTGCTATGAGTTAGACAGGTAGAGATGATAGGGAGAAGAGATCTATTAAAGGCTGAATTGTGTCTTCCCTCCAATTCTGGGAATCCTAACCTCTGGTACCAGAGAATGTAATCATATAGAGATAAGGTCCACAAAGAGCCTTATAAGTTAAAGCGAGACTACTGGTGTGGGCCTCAGTACACTCTGATATGTCCTAATAAAAGGAGGAGACAAGCATATGTGTGCTTAGGAAGACGTCTCTGTGAAGAGGCAGCAAGAGGGGCAGCCATCTGTAAGCCAAGGAGAGAGGCCTGTGAACAAGCTGACCCTGTGAGCACCTTGAAATTGGCCTTTCAACTCCCAGAAATGTGAGGAAATGGATCTCTGTTGTTAAAGACACCCAGTGCAGTCATTTGCTATGGCAGCCCTAGCAAATCAACACAATGTACAAAACTTGAGGTTGGAAGGGTAGGCTCTGACTTCATTCTTCAGCAGAGAAAAGTGATCCAAGGACATGAGAGAACAGCTCTTTGCCAATGTGCCCTAGAACGAGGTCGCTGAGGATGTCTGAAACTTCTGGGAGTTGGAGAACGAGGGCAGTAGCTGTGTGGTGAACACTGTCTTTCAATGCCAAAAATGCTGCCACACTGGTAAGAAGGAATGATTCTAGAGCCAGCTGTGTGAGGGGGCTATGCTTACAACTAAAGGTCAGGAGTTGAACAGGCAAAGAATTGCTGCAGCAATATTTGGTGAACGTTGCTGGAGGAACTGAGAGACGGCCTTGTATTATTGTTAGAAGCATAGACTCTAACATATTCTAGCTCTGTGGCTTCTGTAGCTTTGGTCTTCATGAAGGGAGTCCTTACAAAGCTTCAGTCTTTTCATCTGTAAGGCAGGGATCATAGTGCTACCTCAAGAACCATAGTTTGAATTAATTTAATGTTTTCAAAGCACTTAGAACAGTGATGGCAAACCTTTTAGAGATCAAGAGCCAAACTACAACTCAAAACTCTCTTATTTATTTCCAAGTGCCAACACTACAATTAAATCTGAGTACTGAGGTTTTTAGTTTAGAAAAAAAAAAAACAAAACCTCTATATGAACATCTTCTGCCTTAAAAGAAAAACATAACAAAAGTGCCATAAGTTTGACACTATGGCTCTGACAGTGCCTGGAGTGTGCTGTTCAGTAAGCGAGCAAGTGCCTTGGGCTTCAGGTGAGGGAGTCCCCTGTGCTGCTGATCACACCCCAGTAGGCCAGCATACCCCTAAGGCATCCAGCAGGCCCCAAGAGTTCTTAACATCCAGGGCACCAGGGCCTGGTTGTGCCTCAGTGTCCCCCAGTCGCTCCCTCCCCTTTGTTCCCAGAGGTTGTCCAGCATCTTCCTTCTGACCTACCTGGGTCCCATCATCATCTCCTTTGATTGATCTTCCTTACTTCTGCCAAAATAAAATCCAGAGTATCAGATCTGTCTCTATTCTTATCTCTATCACCCAGGGGCCTAGGGAAGGAGGGTGGTGGAGGAGGTGATTTGGTCAAGGAAGTTCATGAAATGATGGGCCAAGTATGATGGAGAGACTATTTATTTTTCTTTTCTGGAATCAAAAGAATAAGATAAAGAGGGATGGGGAAGAGAAGAAGGAGGAGAAAAAAAGAGGAGGAAAAAGGGGAAGGAGAAGGAGGAGCAGCAGGAGGAGAAGGATCAAGAGGAGGAGGACAAGAAGGAGGAGGAAGAGGAGGAGGATAAGGAGGAGGATGAGGAGGAGGACAAGGAAGAGGAGGAGGAGGGGAAGAAGGGGAAGAAGGAGGGGAAGGAGCAGGGGAAGGAGGAGGGGAAGGAGGAGAGGGAGAAGAAGGAGAAAGAAATAAGAAGGAGAAGAAGAAGGAGAAGGAGAAGAAAGAGAAGGAGAAGAAGAAGAAGAAAGAGGAGAAGGAGAAGGAGAAGGAGAAG
>NW_004524593.1:2088535-2185180 GCF_000260255.1 Octodon degus | reverse complement strand
AAGAAGAAGAAGAAGAAGAAGAAGAAGAAGAAGAAGAAGAAGAAGAAGAAGAAGAAGAAGAAGAAGAAGAAGAAGAAGAAGAAGAAGAAGAAGAAGAAAAGAAGAAGGTGTAGATGACAATGATTTTGCAGCACTGGGGACTGAACCCAGGGTCTTCTCACTGAGCTATGTTACCAGTACATTTTAATTGTTAAATTTGAGAAAAGATCTCACTAAATTGCTCAGGTGGATCTGAATTTACAATTCTATTAGTGACAGCCTCCTGTAGTACTGGGATTGCTGGCATGTAGCACCATGCCAGCTTAAAATGAAGATCTTTGGTACAAAAGTGCCCTTGATAATTTGACTGTTCACATACTTCTCTGGCTTTGTCTCATATTATGTGAAGTTTCTGCTACACACATGCTAATGTCCACAGTTCTCAGGAAATGCGGGGCCTTTGCACACGCTCTACCTCTCACACACTGCCCTGGAATACCGTTCTTCTCTTTAAGTCTTGATGAATAAGTGCTCATATTTCAAACTCCAGATTTCCTGCTTGAGGAAGGAATCTCTAATGATTCTTCAAACAGAACTCAGAACCACTAAATATTTTTACCAGCTGGGATCAGGAAAAAGACCCCAAACTTCATTTATTATCAATTGGTAAATATAATAAGGAGAATACAAGACATCGTGAAGAATTTAAGATCATCTAAAGACTAAAATTGGCAATTCTTCTGGGCATTTGGCTGCCCCTTCAAACTTTAAGGGTTCTTTAATAAACATGTTATTTTAAGGAGCAAGCTACCTCTGCAATAAAAGGAGAGCACTAAAGTCAATGGTGTAAGGATGTCTGTGACAGTAAAAGAGAGCCGACCAAGTGGGAGAAGTGAGGAAGATCGCCTTGGTCGCCAGCCCAGTGGCCCTAAATTCGTCAACACACCCATGCTTGGTTTTCTGCTGTTTTATTCTGAGCTCATCTATGGGCAGTAGGGAGGGAGGGTGAGAGTCCTTCATGGCCTTATAGCTGTCTTCTAGAACCTAAAAGCAGCTCAGTGCATGCTGATGTCTGGCTTGCAAGATTGCACAGACAACCAAGCACTTCTCCAACTCCACACACTGTTCAGATTTCCACTTAGTATTTGGGAAGAACTAATAACCTGTACATGGTTTGGGTTCTTTTTTATTTCCTCCCTTCCCTCTCTTGACATCTGGCTCCTTCTGAGCACCTGATCCACAGTTCTCCGTGCCCTCCTGCTGCTGTGGGACTACCCAGACCACCTCAGGGCCTTAGCCCTTCGAGCCTTCTGAAGGTTCACAGGCTGCATCCTCACCACCTATTTGGTAAACAGAACAAAACAAACAAAACAGAAAGTCAGTAATCTTTGCTCAATGGTAGCCCCTTCTGGACTGGATGGAAAGTGGATTAAGTTACCTGCTGACTGATTTTTGCAGAAAGCATTAGCAGGTAGAACAGCCTAGTGCACAACCTGCCCACTGCAAGATAATAAAAACATATTACCTGACTTATTACTCAAACCCTAAATGGTGACTCACTGGGGAATTTGTACCCTGAAAGCTCAGAATGAGGCTGGGGGAGCAAACTCATAATTATTAGTCTCTATAGGCCCATAACAGCGCCATGGAGACATCTGCTATCTCTGCCTATGAATAAATTGCAGGATCCTGTAATTGAATTACAGTTCCTTCCCCTAACTGCATTTTAAGAAGAGCATAATGGAAAGGTGGAACTGCATGGGAAAGAGGAATTGAAAGAATGGCTTTTAAATGTTTCTATATTTTGGTAATATACTCAAAAAATATAAGTGAAAAAATCTGAAGTATAAATGAGATAATAATAACCATAGATCTTTTTTAGTTCCCGGGAAGAAAAGCACCATATAGATTTGAGGTGTTATTATTATGCATATTATATATAGAGAGACACTGTGTATTTATTCACAGTGAAACTCACATATGTCATCCCCACTAATAACATTTTCTTTTCTAGCTCTGCCTAAGACAAGATATGCCATTTTCATATGTTCCACACATATTTGGAGGAACTTGCTCAGAATATTTTTGCTGATGAAATTTTCTAGGTTGTAACATTTATCTTTTTGAAGTGCTCACTTTCCATAACCCCACATGAAGAGTTGTGCTTTTACCTCTCATTATGATGCCATCTACATGTGGAATTATTTTTCAATTGCTTATCTCAAGCATTAGTCAATTTCGTGTGGGTTTGATTTGCTTATGAGGGGCATACACAGTGCTTTGGCAATGCAGGCGGATCCAACTCCCTGCCTCTGTGGAGTATACGCTTAATGACAATGGGCAACCCCCAAACACTGGAAATCATACTAATGCAAAATCAAGACAGATGTTGTTGGTTTGGGAATCAGGGCTTATGCAGAGACTCTAAAGCCAAGAAAGGGGGTTATTGAGAAGAAAATTAGACAAAAAAAAGTTCTGATGAAAGCACACACATACACACAACACATACTTTCTCACTTCTTACACAAGTACAGCGTTGGAAGGAACCATTACAAAATTCCCTGTCCTTTCCATCTCCCCAAGTGTTTGACTCCCTGTTAGAAAAAAAGTCCTCCAGGCTCTTGATTAATTGCCCCTAGTGATGGGATAGGACACCTAAGTGTGGATTTTTGCAGAGCAAGTGTTTAATCTCCAGGTGATTTCCTCTGCCACCCAGCATGCTTCTGGGTGGCTCACTGCCTGTGCTGTCACTTGCTGGGTGCAGAAGAAATGAAAATTCACTTGAGTATTAGCGATAGCAAAGCAAAATTGAGAAATTAAATGTTCTACGAAGAAGGGGCACGTATTTTATTCTCAAACTAAAGTTAAATTATTTGGGGTTAGATGCGATTGCTCTCTTGGATTTCACACTTTGTTGGCATTTTTCTTTACAGTGGGTAATAGGAAACTCCTGGTTTAATTTATATTACATGCTTACAGTTTGGGGGTGAGAAAACTTTCACCAGCTTTCCATACGGTGCATATATTGTTCACATGGAGCAGGATTAGAATAAGAGGAGGAGAAAAAGAGGAACCAGGGGAGACAGAAGAACAGGACCCAGTTGGATGAATTTAGAAAGAAAGAGGGGTCCAGCAGAAGAAGAAATAAGATTCTGTCCAAAGAGTAATTCATGGTCTGGCCTTGGGGAAATCACTTAATATCTTCGTGTTTCAATTTCTCCTTTTAATTATGTACTTCTTGAATATTCAATTGGCTTTGGATTATGGTCAAGTGGTAGGGGAACCTTCTGAAGCACTTGCCTCCCAGCAATAAGGAGTGTCCCTAGGTGGCACCTGACTTACTTCAGTCCCTGATCTTAAAATACTTAGGCTGTCTACCTGGGGGCTATATGTGAATAGACTTCCTTTTCCTCTCCTTCCTAGATATTTGACTTAGTAGGTGAAACTCAGTTCCCTAAGAATGCTCAAGTTTTCCATGAGCCCATTGGCTCCTACTGCATATGGGCCCCGTGGCTGGCCTTGACAACTAAGGTTCCTGAGGGTGGGATTCACATTAGCTCCTAAACCAGCCTTGAGACCAAACTAAAATGATGGTGCTACTTGATTGCTGGTTGCTCAATGACTCACAGAGGAAGAATCTGAGGTGTGGGCTTCTAAGGCTTTTGTGAGGCCTTTCTTCTATGATTTGGATATAGTTGGAGTGTGTTGTGCAAAACTTCATGAGGGGAAGCTTGGTTTCCCGTGTGATGACTCAGGGGTGGTGAGTCTCTAAGACATGAGGCCTATAGAGAAATAGGTTATAGAGCACATAGACTTCTGAAGGGATTAGGGTGCTTCTCAGAAGACCAGAATAGCTATAAATCAAGGCCACCCCCCAGGTCTGGCCCCTTCTTCAGACATTCATTTCCAATTCTATTTCTCCACCATGCTGTGATATGTTCAAGGGGCCTGAACATATGCTGGTGCCCATGCTATTTGGGTTTTCCAGCCAGCAGAATCATAGGCCAGATGAATTTCTTTTCTTTATAAGGTGTCCAGCCTGTAATATTTTGATGTAGAAACACAAAATGAACAAATATATCTTCTGATCTGATCTGCTTTATGGCTGTGAGCTCCCTTTACAAAGCCCTTCTAGCTGCTATGGTTAGTTGCTTTTACCATTCACTTCTGAGCCAGGCTAGAAGCCTACTACTTTTGGAAGATGTATAATCATTGATAAATAGACATTGAATATCCAGGGTTAGGATTCTAGTGAGATTCTTAGATAAAGAATATCTATGTAGCTCCGTCTTTGTGTCTTCAGAAGCAATAAGGTGTGGGGTGACACTAGCCACATAGCAGGAGGGGCAGAAGCAGGACAGCAGGCTTGACCATAGGGACCTGTCTATCATGTTCAGGAAGCTCTACTAGTGTCCCCATGAAGTCTCCCTTCTACCTCTACGTAGCAGCCCCAAAGCTGGCCATGACTGCAGGACTCTGAAGGAACTCTGCTCTGATCCCCAACCCTTCCTTCTACTGCAGAGTCAGAAGTATAGACCTGCACGGAGACAGTGTTCTTTCAAGGAGATCTGCATGAGGGAAGAGGAAGACCAGCAACTGGTCCAGAAATGTGATGAGCAGAGGCAACCGTATCTTTAGCCACAAATGAGGAAGCAGAGTTGGTCCCTGTTGCACTTAAAGCCTTCTGGCAGGATATTCTTCCTCTCTGATCTCAAAAACCAGTGTTTATGGATGCTCACAGTATGCCTAGCACTGGGTTTAGCAACATGTGAAATTATATAACTTTATTCTGACATCTATAGTGAGGATTTTTAGGGAGAGAGTTAGTGAGATTAAGAATCATGCCTGAATAGTTCCCAATAATCTACTATGTTTTCTGTAAAACTAGGAGAGAAGAGCTCAGATATTCCAAGTGTAAATAAACAATGAGACAGAAATGCTAATGACTTTGATTTGATGTACTACATATGCATAATGAATGTATTGTATATATGTATTGAAATATTACATTTTGAATATGCGGTTAATGGGGAGCTATCACACAACAAAGCAGAAAATAATGATAGAAAGCCCATGTAAGGTTTAGTAAATGACAGAATGAATTTGAACTCAGAACACATTCCAGCTCACTTGACCTTGATTTATATTTGGATTATGGCTCAAGTGGTAAGGTAATAAATCAGAATGATAGCCACTGTTGTACTGCCTTTTGTCTGCGTCTGTCTTGCCTTCACATTCCTAATGTCCTAAGTTCTTTTCTTCTAGTTCTTTTAGTTTCATTGTACTACTTTACGCTAGAGGTATATCCTAGAACATTTCATCCTTTTATTAATTCAAATTTACATGGTTCTGTATCTGTTTCCTTTATGATCCTTCTTTCTGATAGAATAATTTCATTCCTGTCAACCTATGAATGACTACCAGGGAGTAATCTGCATTGTAACAGGAAATTAGGATGCTTTAGCACCTTGGACAGAGACACGTGCAAACCTGAACCCTTGAGTCTGGACGAGGGAGAAGTGCGGTGTTAGAAAAAAGCAGTACGCTCCTCCTTGTGCCCCTTGAGGGTATTAGCTCACTCCCCCGCCTATAGTAATTGATAAATGTTTGCTGAAAAATTACTGATTAAACAAACGTAACAATCTAAATCAATTTGCGAATGTGGTAGTCCCACGTCTACACGGTAGAGGCCACCGTTCACATTTTCCGATGCCGGTGTCAATGCTACACATGGAGAGGAGCGCTAGGGGCCTGGAAAATTCTGTTATCCTAGAGGCTGGTTCTATGGCAGGGATTCTGAGGTGGACTTTAGCGCACACCTTGCCCCTTCTGCACCCCTGGGAGAATTTTCAGGGACAGCAAAGGAAATGTTGTCTATGTAGCTGGGGAGAAGCTGAGAGCTGTGGGTGACCGCTGCTGTCGGGCGGCTACACACAGGGCAGTGAGGTACAATTCCGGCAGGAACGTCAGGCAGAGGGTTGGGCAAAGCTTATTCCTGGAGGTGGTTCTGGGCAGAAGATGGCAACTGAGTGTGTGTTTGCTTATGGGGAGGCGACTACCAGTAACTCACTGTTCTCTACTTCAGGGGAGTCTTGCAGCTCTGTTAGAAGACAATATTGTATAAAATCTGCCAGTTCAGACCCTTACCTGAGAACTCAGAATCCAGACTCACCCAGAGCTTTTCTTGACAACACACATACTTCTGCCCCAGGGACCCCTGTGGGGAGAGGAAGCTGTATCTGGCTGCCACACCTCTATACCAGAGCCAGTTGGCTAAAGAGTAGGGGTGACCTCTGAGAAAGCTCTGGACACAGTCTGATCACCAAGCACACCCCACTGTAGATGTGGTCACATTACACGAGCACAAGGGGGCCTGTTTATCATCGGGTCTGGTATACAACCTGTGAGTTCTTAAGAGGAAGAGACTATTCTTTTATTTCATCTTTAGTGGCTGGGGCCTGGCACAGGAGTGGGTACAGACACATCAGCGGATTTCTTTAATGAAGGAAAGCAGTGAGGTCCACCAGCTGCATTGCAGGGATCTAAATCAACTGCTAAAATGATCAAATTAACCAGACCTATTATTAAACTGTCACATGATTTACATTGATAGATTTTTTAAAAGTAGAGACAAGGGAAAGGGATCTCCCCAAACTGTGCCTTCGTGGCTATTACTGTGATGACTGGAGGGATAGAACTTTTCTTGCTGAACATAATGAACCAGAGTTAATTTTATCCGTGTTTGTTTTCAGCTTTTGCACGCACAACAGGAGACCCTTAATGACCATCCAACTTGTGTCTTATTAAATTTAAAAGGATGAAATGAATTGCATGAACCATAAGCTTATATGCTACCATAAGCTAATGAGGAAAACGCTGATTAAAGTTTACTCAGCAAAGAACAGTAATCTCTGCACCTCCAGCCTATGAAAATAAATGCATGCTGAGAAGATACAGCAAGAAAGTGAACATCTAGCTTTACAGTTGCTGGGAGAGAGTATGAATAAATTAACCAGCTGGGAGCATGCAATAAACAAAGGAGTTAAGATCCCTGTGTTTCTTTTGTGACTGATTGTAGGTGCTCAACTTCCCAAAATGTCTCTAAGGTTCTGGACATGGCAGGGCTGGAAGAAAGGGTGCCCAGGCCTGCCATTCTCTCTGGGCTGGCTCTGTCTTCTACCTGCTAAGACAGCTAGGAGAGGGACAAGGACCTCTGCTGCAAAGACTTCACGTGATAGATTCTGCTGGGAAGGTTACTATTCTATCTTGCAGACCAAAATCTGTCTTGTCTCAAGAGGGAGGGGTTGTTGGCCAGTTTTTCTGAGCTGAATTAAAGATTGCAACTTAGCTCACCGGGAGCTAATTTCAAGTGAGCTCCCCAAGCATTCGTTAGACTGTGTAACACAGGACAGGTCCAGTGCTGGTGGTTAAGAGATGAATGGAAAGGCTGCGGTCACCACCTTCAATGTCCTTGTAGTCTACGGGAAAGGCAGACAAGTCAAAAGATGGTTAGAACACCAGGCATGGTCACCGTTAAGAGAGATATACAGTAGGACCCAAGGGAAGGGACTCCTGGTCCACATGGGCATAGAATGGGAGGCTGGTAAGACAGAGCTTTTGGGGAGGAAAAGGATGGAGGTGGTGCTTGAGATGATAGTACAGTGAGTTCAAAGTTTAAAGGCATTGTAAGAGTGCATAGGGCAGAGACAAGGAATTCCCCCCACCCACATGCATGCAAAAGAGAGATTTACTTGTACTGAAACTGAGACTCACTCATAGATCTGAAAGCATTTAATGATGGCCAGAGCACAGCAGGGATCATGGGGGAGTTGGTAACACAGAACAGAGAGAAGAGTCTGGGTATTAGACTTTGGACTTCATCTTGAAGGAACAGTGAGCCGCCGAAGGACTCCACTGGAGTTGGGAAAGGGGGCTGTTTTTGGATTTGATGCTCTGACCAGCTAGAGAGGTTGGGATGCTGGAGTTTGAAAAGAAATGAAATCAGACAACAGAACAGTCAGATGTATGGGACTGGGAACCAGGAGACTGGGCTTCCAAGCTGGGCTCTGTCATGGAACATTCCTGAAGCCAGTGGGCTCATAGTGGCTCCTTTTGGGATGCCTGCAGGACCCCCACTACCAGTGCTACTATTTGTGCTGTACACACCTGGATGCCAGGGTCTCCTCTTCTGCAGGTGCTCGAGGCCCTGAATTTCTTTCTTTTTTTGGCGGGAGGGGGGAGATCTTGTTTGTCTAGTTAAAGTACAAGTAGATATTCAAACAATAGTTGTTTAATTGAAAAAAAATAGTTGTTTAATTGAATAAGAGGATAGAAAATCACTTATCCTCTTTGAGCCTTTATTTGCTGATTGTTAAAATAAAAACTGTCTCAGAGCTCCCTCCCAATTAGGAAACTCTGTTGCAATGATCTGCAATGCCTAAGTGTGCCTATCACATTTCCTCTGAGCCACCCCACACAGCCCCTTAACCCACATCTCTTTTCCCTACATTCTTGTCATTCCCATGTTTCCTGCACACGCGCTGGGTTCAAGTCCGACCCTTTCCCTTGACTTCTCTCTTGAATGATTCTCATTCTCTCAGCTAACTAACCTCTCCTTTTTCACCCCACTCTGCCCTTGCCTTCATCTTAGTTCCTTCCTGTCTGGCCTCCCTCCTGCCCCCATATTCCCCATTCTTTCTATTTGCTTTTTCCCCTTCCTCAATTGTTTCTGTCCTCAAGAAATTTCTCCTAACCTAATTTCTTGCTTGGCTTCCTGCTCCTGGCATTTTGTTCTACCTGATCTCTAGACTCTTCTCTCTACTTACGCTGAACATGAACAAATTGGTGACAATAATGGTACTGGTGCTATTTCAGCAAAGTAAGGAAACAAGATGTAGAGGCTGCCTTTGAAGGGATTGCAGGGCAGTGGTGGAAGGAGGGACGAGCTGTGCTTACTCCATCACTGAGAATACTCAGCCCTTTGATGGAGCTTCAGAGAGTTTGCAAGCATACGATGAGCAGCTGGAACTGTTCCTTCCAGAAAATAATATATCAGAAGGCAGAAAAATAATTATGCTTCCCGCAATGATCCCAGCAAAGATGTTTGCTCTCCTAAAGTACCTCAAGGCACTCATAAAACTAGGAAAACTGAGTTAAGTGCTTTTTATTAAACCATTAAGAGATTTTATTCAGCTAAGACGAATGTCTTCACTGAAGGATACAGAGTTTGATAGGATAGAAAATACCCATATGAAAACTTGTCTGAATAAATTAGACTGATGCATTTGACATTTAGGGCTCTGAGTGCCTGATTCCCTCTGTCATCCCCCACCTACCAACCAGAAAATATTCCGTTATGTGGACTTGCTGAGTTAGAGGAGGGTGGGAGCAGGCAAGAAAGGTCTTGATAGCACTGGAAATTTTTCTATCCATAAATGGTTTGAGGATGAAGACATAAGTAGAAAATAACCCATTTTATTTCCATTGGTTCCCAGATCTTCCTGGCCTTGTCCTGAAAAGGTTGAGAAATGAGAAAATACAAGACACTGGAAGGACGAAGAACTTGGGCCTGGCATGGCCAGAGATGGGACAGCCATATCCTATCTCAGAGCCTCCAGATTTCTGCTCTTACATCATAGATGGTGTGGGCTCAGAAAAGACAAATCTAGTGACACTCTCAGCCAGCTCTTCCCAACTTGCCTGCTATCCCCATGACAAATCCAGAGCAGATTCTTCTGGGGACATCACAGATCTCTCCTCCATTTTTCCGTGGTAAAAAAGGAACTAGCTATGAGAGTCTTGTGTGCCATGGGATTTAGTATAATAATGTTTATTTATAAGGAATAAAATTGAGGCAGGCACTGTGAGCTCACAACGGCTCAGACTTAATAATAGTAATAGCTAATGTTTATTGGGTATTTACCATGTGTCTGGCACTATGCCAAGCATTTTACATATAATTTTGTATTTTGCCCTCTCAACAGTTCTAGGAGGAGCATATTATCATCGCTGTCCTCCTGATAGGGAACAGGGTGAGCACACTCTCTGGTGCCCATCTTAGCATCCTTTTCTTTGGGCCATCTTCTGCCTTCTCCTGGGAACTGCCCTTTTGCTCTTTCTCTTTCTCTCCACCTTACCCATGACTTCTGGGTCTTCTGTGACTCAATCAGTCCCCTCCCAGGGAATTTTTGAACTGGAGACAAAAGTAGCTGGATTAGGCTGAACTTTTAACATGGAATGCATGATGGGTCCAGTGACTGCCAAAGTTGCCAGCACATGACCTGGAGGAGTGGAATCTTGCTGTGTCAGAGGACTGAAAACAAACCATGTGCTCAGGCCACGCCTACAGCCTTCCCTGGCCTTAGTTACTACAGAAATCAAATTTCTGTAGCAGGATTCCCAGGGTGCCAGTACTCATAAAGTATCAGTACTACCGGGGTACCAGATCTCCTAAAGATCTCCCTTTGCCTCAGCTACTTCAAATTGGTATTTTAGGAAAGGTGCATAGTGTGGTGGATAGGTTCATGAGCTTTGCAGTCAGATAGCCTAAGCTTAACCCAAACGCCATTGACTCCTGGTGTTGATTTCAAGCAAGCTCCTTTTTCCCTCATACCTAAACTTCATTTGAAAAACGGAGACAATAGTGAGACCTCCCACCAAAGATTTTGTAGGGTTATTACTCAAGTAAAGCATTTAGCAATGTTCATTGTATGTGCTGTTTCCAATTTAAAAAATTAATGCTCTCTCTCTTTAATACCATTTTTTAAAATTAATTTATTTATTGTGTGTGTGTTACTTTGATATAATTATTATTTGTGTTATTATTATTAATTTCCTGATTGCTTATAGAATGAGAGGATTCTAATGGTGACTCTGATGGTACCTGGAATTTTAAGTTTATCATTCATGTTTCTGGAAACGCTCCTCCTGGAAAGGGCTGAGAGCGAGTGCAGGAGATCGCGTGGATAGCTGTGAGCTTGTCCATGTGGGCCTCGGGTGAGAGCATCGAGCTGTTTCCTGGCAGGCTGAGGGGTGATTCCAAAAATAAGAGCTAATAATATCTTCCAGAGACTTCAGTGCACAGACTGGCGCTCTGTGCAAACTGTGAGGCGACGTGCAAGAAAGCAGAAAGGCAGATTGATTTTTAAAAGGCTGAACTTGCAGACTGTTGTAAGAAGCAGCCAACAAATGAGAGATCTATAAACCCTGAGAACATGCGGTGCATCACTGGGAATGATGCTGGGAGATAGATTAGGCGCTGGAAGTGAGTACTCTGCCGAACAAAGAAGTTTTTATATGATGTCAGAATCTGGAAATTCCCAGGACTATTTTTTTTATGGGCAACATTAGATGGGGAGGAAGGAGTGGAGGGTGAAATTAAATTCTTAAAGGGATCACCAACATTTACTAAATACCAGTTGGAAAAGAAGCTGGAAGCTGGATGTGATTTGGGAGTGCAGCGAGGGGCAATGGAGGGGAATAGATTCAATATGACTCTACCTGGTTTCTCTGCTGGCCTGGCAAATTGATTTAAGGAGAGCTGTAGAGGGAATACTCAGAGGCTCTGCAAGTTTTCAGTGGTAAGCTGGGCAGGCTTGCTCTTGGGCCAAGGGTCAGATGCTTCCCAGACATTCCTCTCCAGGAAAGTCACTGGGTCAAAGCATTGATTAAGGAGCCCCAGCTGCTCCTATAGTTCTAATGTGAGCCAGTAAACATGTCACTCAAAGCAAAGGAAGAAGTTAAAATTTACGGAGTCCCCCTGCCTTGTCAAGGGAGGGACAGGAAATGAGAAGGGAGTGTGCTGGCTAGCCTCAGAAGGTGGCAGGGTGGATGAATGCTAGAGTTTGAATCTGAAATGTCCTCCAAAGGTGAGCATGAGAAATGTCTGGTTTCTAGCTTTGGCCCTTTAGGGAGGTGGTAGAATTGAAAGAGGTAGGGACCAGTCAGAAGAAGTTAGGCCATTGGGTGCCCTTGAAGAGATATTGGAAGCTGAGCCCCTTCCTCGCTCTCTTGGCTGCCCAGTCTGCAGAGCCTTCTATGCCGTGAGCTCCACACCACGATGTTCTAGCATACTCTAGGCTCAAAGGCGATGGAGCCTAGTGACCATGGGCAGAAACTTCTGAAACAATAAATCCAAGCAACTTTTTTTTCATCATAAATCAATCATCATAGGTATTCTGTAACAGTAATGGAAAACTGACTGGTGTGACCAAGAGTGCACACACTTCGAGAATAGGTCTCTTAGAACAAAGAGCTTAGAAAAATAATGGGAATCCTGAGGATAAAGGGATGTTCAAATTCATGGGATTTGAACCACAAGTGAATTTCAAGTCTACCCTGGGGGTTAGGTAGGGATGAATGCATCTCAGCCCTAGAACTTCAGTTTAGAGAGAACCTCACTCATTTATTTGTTGGTAACATCACAATAGTTTAGGTGGCCTGTCAACGTTGAGTGTGGAAGAAGGTGACATGATTATTTGCATGGACCTTGTGTGTACACTGTAAACCCTCCAGAGTATGACAGTCTAAGGTCACCCAGGACAAGGCAGGAGCCGCTTGAATTCTAGTTCAATGTCCTATCCCTTATACAGGATTGATCCTCTTCTCAGTGAGTAATTCTTGTGGTCCTCAGCTATTCTGCTGTCTGCTGCACAAATTTCCTGCAAAGGAAGACGAGTCCACCCCATAGATGGGGGCTAGATGGAGTTATAACTGGAATCCGTCCTAGCAGGGGAAAAATTAGGAAGTTCTATGGTCACGTTGGGGGTCTGTACAAAGACTGTGGAGATCCTTAATCCTGTGTAAATCAAGGCTGCTAGTCCAAGCTGCACTCTGGTAGGTGTTACTGATGAAAAACTGAAGGGAGAGTGGAGATGGAAACTTCCTGAGAGACCAGGTCACCCTGTTTCTTCCCTGTGGTCTCATTACACCGGGACACAAGGCCACACTGAAGCTCAATCCTAGTTGGTAGTTACTTGATGTTAAGAACATTGAAGAGGAAGTGGTAATGGTGGATTGAGTGTCCTTCAAGTTGAAGTATGCTTAGTTTTTAATGACACTGTTCAGAGTCTGGTATTTTTGTGTTTTTGAAATATATATATATATATATATATATATATATATATATATACTCTTTCCAATTTCAAAGGAAATGTACATTTTTAATCTGTGGCATAATGATTTCTTGTATGCTAATGAACTGAAATTTTAATTTGTTTCCTGTTCCTTTCACAGTATCCCTATAGCATTTGACCTCCTGACCTCATTACCTGCTTATCAGTGAGGAAGACTGAACTATGATGATTTGCAGTAAATAATTGTCTCAGAATCACACAAGTCCCTGGAAGCAGCTAGACCTTCTAAGTTTAAATAATGCACTTTCTGTCATAGCACAGACATCTATGTAATTATATCCGTGTTTCCAGGTCCAGACTTTTAAGCTACATACTTGTCAATGGCAGGTCACATGAATTATTTAAATGCTTCAGGAAGAAAGGCAACTCATTGTGGGCTTGGGGCCACTCATAGCAGTTAGATAAAGGGCCCGAATTCAGGCCTCCTTGTAACTAACTATATCTGTAACCAATTTTGTCTTCCTGCTCAATGAACAAACAGACTTCATTAAATTTTTGGAAGTTAAAAAAAGGGTGTTTACCGTTCAGAGTTTTCCTCTGGAGAAAGGCCAGATTTGCCTTGCCCACTGCTTTTGAGCAGCACATGTGCTGCTATCATTTACAGGAGTCATTTGACAATCCAATTGCATGTCTCCTTGTTTAAGCAGTTCTGCAGATGGATCAGCAGTTGCTCCCATACAGCTGTGCACATCTGGCATGCAGGTGTGTTTCCTGCTTGGCTGACATGCTTACAAAATAATTTCTACTGGGACACAAACATAAGAAAATGCCCAAGGCCTGAAATAAGGCTGCCCAGGAGCTGGGCCTTGACTTATTTCTAACAGTGGTTTTTTGAGAAGTGCAGTATTATGCACATGCCTGCAAACTGATGGGTCACAGAGTTCCCAGCCTGAAAAGCAAGCACTTGTCAAGGTATGAGTTGGTTTGGGAGCCCGAGAGAATTTAGATGGTTAATGATACAAGCACAAGTGCACCCATGAATATTTATGGATGGAAGGAGATGAGGCATTAGAATTACTTCAACAAATCCTATATGGATGAGTGGGGGTACGTGGGGAGTGGGAGTGGCGGATTGTTATGCTGAGTGATTAGTACACTGGGTTCATTCACGGCTCTCTCTATTTTTAAGTAGTTTTGAAACTTTCCATAATAAAACTTTAAAAACAAAATCTGTGCCTACATATGGACACCAGAAGTATAATTAATATTATTAGGTCTCTTTAATGAGTAGCAAGCAATAAGAGGAGCAAAAATTGGATGGATGGCTTATCACAGAGCAAAGTGGGGAGAAAGAGGGAGAGGGAGAGGGAGAGGCAAAGGGAGAGGGAGAGGGAGAAAGGGAGGGAGAGGGACAGGGACAGGGACATGGACAGGGAGGGGGAGAGGGACAGAAACAAGGAGAAGGGGAGGGAGAGGGAGAAAACTTGGGAAATTTCTTCTAGTTATGCACTATTCTCTCCTGTTACAGAGACACATGACACACTGTTGTCTCCTATTAGAAGGCAAGTGTCACCTGTTCCCTTTGCTTCTTCTCAGACACTTGGTGATCCCTTCCAATGAGCTTGGGGTTTCATGGAACCTACAATATGACCAGAGAAATAGGCTGGTGGAAATCAAGTGTGCACAAAAATCACACTGAATCAGAGGTTCGAACCTGACTTAAGGTGTTACCCAAAAGAAGAATATGAAGGATGAAAGGGTACAGAAAAAGTGACAAGAGACCAAATACTGAGGTGATCAAGAAGAAGGGCTCATCTTCTGGGGAAGAGACACTCTGGGGCCATCTACCCGCTAACAGAACTGGCAGGTGCTCAGAAGGGGTGAGGGCTGTGCGTTGGGCCAGCAGAAGACCTGGTCACCTCCCTAGCAGAACAGCTGGCTCTGCCCCACAGCCATGAAGACACCCACAGGCCCTTTAGCACCTTAATGGAAGCAGCAGCGGCTCCCTTTCCAGCTAGGACAGTCCCTTCCGGAGCCTTCCACAGTCAAAAATATTCTGAACTCAGGTTGTGAATGGCTCCTAGGGCAGCAGGGCCACCCGCTCTTCTTCCTGCAGCAGGTTCTGCGGCTCTGGGTACAGCCAGTGCCTGGGCAATGAGGTGAGAGTGTTTGCTCTCTTCCAGAGATGCCATATGGCTGCGTGGCCACAAATAACTGCACGAACTTGAGCAAGACGCCCACTGTCGGCAACACTGCGCGCGTGAGCAGACACACTCTGTTCTCTCCCTCTATCCTGGCGCAGGCACTGATATCCACTCTTGGCGACAGGGGCCCTTCAAGCCTCTCTCCTGGGTGCTCGCCCTCCCTGCCAACCTGGTTGGCTTTGTTGTCCCCTCACCTCCCTGTCTCATTCTCCTAACTTCTGATGTGGTCTTGTGCCCCCTTACCCTCTCTCTGCTGTGCCTCTGTGTGCCCCTCTAATCCCTCCTGCTGGCCACTGTCCCCCTGCCTGGCTCCTCTCTTCCCCTCTCCCACTCCACCCCTCTCTGCACCCTCCTTCCTGTGCACAGCTGGACTCTCCGGGGACACACTATTTGGGCTGCTGGTCTATGGCACAGGTGGCACTGGCAGATGCACGCTCTTTTCATTCATGTGGGTGAACAGTCAACATTGTATTAAAATATTCATCACCAAGGCCTCTGTCTGAATGTTAATCTGGGGCTGGAGCTGATTCATAGTCCCAGGCCGGGCTTCTGGGCAGAATCCAACAGGGACAACATACCTGAGCGATGGCTGGGTAGTCAGGAAAGGTCAGCCAGAAGAAAGCATTGATTTTGCATTTGCTTTGGGGGTGACACATGGTGGAGCTTTCTGGCAAGAGAAACTGCCTGTCTGCTAGGGGAAGATGTGCTCTTGTGGGGCAGTCACCACAGCAGGAGCAGGCTGGCTAGTGGCCCGAACAGGCCTGTACAACAAGCCAGTAGCCAGTACTGGCTCCTTGCTGCCTGTTTATCACTTCTGTATTTATGTGTCTGGCTATGTACCGAATGCTAAAACTATCCATGGCTCCTTAAACACTTACTGAGATCTGCAAGCACAGGGTCCTGAGTTTGCTTTCTGTTGTTAAAGGCATTCTATGTATCTGCTCTGTTTGAGCCATGAAAACTCAGGCATCCTTATGAAGTCTCAACAATACCTCAGAGGTATCAGCTAATGAAAAATCTAGAGTCTTTCTAGAGCATAGCTTGTTCTAGGACATGAGTCTCAGTGCCTAAAATATTTTGGTGTCAGGCTTTTCTCTGTGATGAATTTAAATTCCGCATAGTTCATAGGAGTCAAAAACAGACTTGCAGGCGGGGGAGATAGCTCAGTAGAATAAGCACTTGCCTGGCAAGCACAGGTTCCTGAGTTCAATTGCTGTTAACCACAAAACAAAACAAAAAACAGGCTTGATGTGGTGCTCTGGGCGGGAAGTCTTCATTCAGCCAGGCCACTAGGGCTTGTGTGGGGGTGACTGTGAACCCCCGTTCACTCCTTCTCACCCTGGCATTCTCCCATTCACTTATCTCATACCAGGCAAGGATGAAGAGATGGGTTGTTCTCCCGATTTCTGTGGAGAGCTCACAGCCTGGTGCAGGAGAGAGACAGATACATCAGGTACAGTGCTAATTAGTCAATGCATACAGCTCCAGGCACCCAGAGGAGGAATGACAGCATCCCACAGAACAGATGATATTTGAAGACACTTCTCCTCAAGGGCAAAGATTCTCTTGTAGCCATATTTTAATTCTAATGGCTCCACAGTACCTGACTCATAGCAAGGACTCATTAATGTTTATTGAAGAATGAATGAATGAACGAACGAACGAAGGAAAGAATGAATGAATGAATGAATGAATGTGCTCCTAGGACACAAAGATGTATAGATGAGCCCTGCAATCCAGGAGCTGAGAATTCAAGGGGATAAAAAATATTCAGGGAGATCAGCATGTTCCCCAAAAGTTACGTCTTCATTGAGATTTTCTGAATTTCCCTCCTATAATAATTCTACTGTATCCCGTACGGGGTTAGCTAAGCACTCACAAAACCTTCCTAATTATTCACTGTGTGCCTCTGCAGCTGAACAATGCAGGATCAAGAGCTGTCCATCCGGCCGCCACCCCTTCACCGCGGACCACTGTACTCACCCAGGATCAGTTTGCCCTAGCTAGGTGTGTCACTCAACAGCATACTTGTCTTAGAGTCTTGGGTGCCATTTATGGTCAGAATGAGCCAGATCTGCACGGTGCCTTGCGCGCAGGCAGGCACATCAATCCTACACGCTCAGACTGTGTCTTTTCTGCACTCAGGAAGAAGAGGAGCATATTCAGAATCTTGCTAATGTCTCTGCATATTATATTGTGTCACTTCCCTACATCCTGTCACTGTGTCACAGGAAGACCCAAGATTATACTTTGAAAGAGATTCTTTAAACATCCTTCTGGTTGATGTTAACATCCCACTCTCTTGAAGGCATTTTGGAATTGATGCTAGAAAGTCTGAATTGTTTTTCTATATACAGAAGTTCATGTTCTTGTGTGTTTTCCTGTTATTAAAATAGAAAGGCTCATCGTTCTTATTTTTCCGAGAGCCTGATTTGCACAGAGTCTAAAAAATGGTAGCTGTGTCTCTGTACTATTTTAACTTTTTAGTATACATGCTAGTGAGGGCTGTGGGAGCTGAATTTGTCTCACTTATTTAAATACCTTTCACCAGGTATTCCCTGGCTCCTCCTCGTTTTCCAGCCTGCCAATCTGTGTTGATGTGATACATATGTCTCTCTAATAACATGGGTGGACACTCAGTACACGCATGGTTCCTTATTCTCTGAAAAACAGAACAATTAAAGTGCTGGCTGGCTCATGCTCTTCATGGAGACTTGTGACTGCCATACAAGAGAGTGTCCCGGCACTGTTTGCTGAAGTCTCTCGTGTTCTGTCTTGCTGGAGTTTGGAAACACTGAAAGCATGCAGCCGAAGGTAGCACTCAGCTTGTGTTAAGGGCTGATTCTGTGCCGGGCAGCTGACATGGCATGTCCACATTCTCTTTCTCAGAGTGTTCCCCACCGGTGAGACATTCAGGGAGGCCATAAAATGACCCTCATTTTACAACGAAAAAACTGAGGTTGAGTTAGAATGAACTAGCTCAACATCCCCTAGCTTTTAACAGGGGGCAGAGGAGTTCTATACCAGAAGTTTTAGAAAAGGTATAGATAGCTGTATAGGGTTTACTTGTTCTAGATCCCACTCTACACCTTTTGTAAGTGTGAACTCACAATCCTTACCATAGCCCTGTGATATAGGTACTATCTGACTCTAAGAGATAAGGAGATTGTGGCACAGTGTGGTGAAATGGCTTGCTTACATCTCCCAGCTGGTAAATGATGGAGCCAAATCACTCTGCTGCCTCCTGTGGCTCCTGGGTTTCAGGTCACACTTGTGTAAGCCAAGAGATTTTCAAGGGAGACTACAACCCAACCCATCTCACCAAGGTGTGACAAAACTCAGCCTTCTCTGAGTTTCAATACTAATTGCACAGCTGTCTTCGTATGTTCTTATTCCCCTTGCTTCCTTTTAAGAGTCCTTCAGAGGGAAAGATACTTACACTCTAATTTTCCAGAATGCCTACTTTATGGCCAGCCCTTTTCTGCTCTTCCTCGTCTTCCCTCCTCTTCCTCTTGGTTTCAGCGGGTGGGAAAAGAAGCCACTGACTTCCAAAGTTCACGTGCTCCTCCACATGCCCCATTTGCCTCTTTTTACCATCAATTATGACATACACTATTAATTTGAAAGGCAAGGGACCAGAAAGAATGGATTTTGAATTAACTAGTTCAGATAATCTGATATTTTTACTGGAGCATGGCAAGGCATCAGTTAGCTGGGAAACAACAATTGCTTCCCATCGTGCATCCTGCTGGAAAACCAATATCTGTGGAACAAGGTTTTACTTTAAAGGCCAATAAAGTAGGAATTTGTGTTTCGGGGAGGCTGGAGCCTGGGGCAGCTGTTGGTGTGCTGTTGTGTGTTGGGGAAGGAACAGACCTCTACACTGTGCGAGAAACAGGTTTCTGGGACTCTCTGAGGGTGTTCTTTGCTTTAGGCCCTTGTCAGTTTCATTATCAGATTCCATGGATATTGTAGTGCTTGTATTAGAGAATAATTACTAGTATTGTACCAAACCCACACTGCTCTGGTCTTGTACATTGCTCTGTAACACAAAAGACCAACCGTCCATTGATAACACATGCAACATTTGCATAGCATGACTTGGTTGCAGTCACCTCACCATGGGCTCTATTTCCCAGGCCCCTGGCATTCAAGGCAAGTTGTGGTTGGGTATGAGAATGAATGAGGAGTGTCACTGCTAGGCCTAGGAAGGCTCACAGGGGTGTCTTTCCTCCTCATCTCTCCATCTAGAAGCTGGAGATGGAGGAGTCTAAGAACCATGGAAGAGTGGAGTTCAAGACAAAGTAAGGGACCTCAGATCTTTGGCCAACCATCACAAGGAGAAAAACTCTCTGCTAATGAGGAGCTCCCACCCTGCAGTGGCATGCGAGTCCAAAAGAAGCTTCTAAATCATGGAGCATCTACTTGTTCTGTAGTTCTTGTTACATAAACTTTTCAATTGTACTTCCAATGTAAGCTCTTCCTTCCCACTACAGATATGGAAGCTCCATGACCCAGTTAGAAGTTAATCAATGAAGGGCTGTCCTGTCAGAACATCCCAGGGAGGAGGCACAAATGCTGGAAAGCTAATGGAGGGTGTAAGAGGAGGGGACCCAAACCTGACTCTATCAATGTCATACTCTGAGGAGTTACTTAATCAGCTTAGGAGAGCCGCTTATTTGGTGTGGCCAATTATCATGCAGCACACAGAGCAACTGGTATCATCATCTATCAATAATATGTGCCATATTAATGTGGTTGTCGGTTGCATTTGATGACAGCATTAAACTCTGTTTGCTCAGCCTTCTGTTGCTCACATTCAAGGAACCACACTTTATATAACAAGGTCATTTGATCATAATTAAAAAGGAAAATAACAACCGAGGAAACATTAACCAGAAACAAAACTTACAAAAGCTGCAGTATCACAAGGCACATGCCTCAGGCTCGGGCTCCTTCAAGGTTGATGCTTTATGGGGGCTCTGCAAGCACCTCCAGTCACAAGTTTAGCTGCTGGCTTCTAACTAAACTTTGAAAGGTCCTGGTCCCCAATCCTATGGTGTTGTGGATCGAACCCACCTCCTGGTACACGGGAGGTAAGTGCTGAGCTACATCCCCAGCCTTTGTTTGCTTTTGTCACTGGTTTTCTACCTCTACAAAAAGAAGAGGCAGAAAAATACTTGTTGGGAGTAGCAATCCGAAGTAATACTATCCTTCCCTTCAATAAAAAAAGAACAAAGGAAAGCAGGTCTCATGAGTGATAACAATAATTATAACAACAACAACAGTTGACATTTTGAGTGTAATATGGGCCCAGCAAAAATCTAAGGGCTACACTTGCCAAATTTTGGAGGGAAATTTGGGCTTTCTAAGCAGAGAGGAGGTGGAGTCTGATGTATCTTCTCCCTGCTCCTTGATTTGATGCCTTTGTTTCTTTTGCTCTGTTAGCTGAACTTAAGACCTGGGTATGTTTAGTGTTTGCTGCCTCTGTTCCCTTTTTTTTTTAACCTTTCTTTCTAGTGCCCTGCTTTAGCAGGCATGTTTGCCCTCGTCTCCTCTGTGCTCCATACTCTGAGAAGCTTCATCTAGATTGGGCTTTTAGGGAAGATGTAGCTAACCATGCACATTGCTCCTTGTACTTAGTTGGGCAACGTTTCTCCCTTTCCTTCCCATAGGATGGCTTCTCTGTTCTGTGCCCTCTAAGTACTTCTGACTGGGGGACTATGGATGAAGGAAGAACCAACATTTCCTTGTGACTTCTTTGCAAGGAAGGATGCTTGTCTCCTTTTCCACCTTCTATACTCTTTCTCCCAATTAATCTACTACATAACCACAGGGACTGCCTGGTAAGATTTGATTCAATTGGCTGGATAAGTGCAAATAATGGTGCAACAAAATGGAAGTTCAAAAGTGAAAAGTGTTCCCCAAAGCACAGCACCTGTGACCACAACCATCCTCTGTGTACCTGTAGTTTCTCCCACCACCTCTGAGGTCTTGAGTTTGCAGATGAAGTGGCACATGCCTCTCCTGCTCCTCCCAATCCATGGTTATTCTCAGTCTATGAAAGTGCCAGTCTTCCTGAGACGTGAGCCAGAATGGGAACACAGCCAGCTCAGAACTGGCTGGGAGCCTGGAGGAGCTTAGAGACTGCCTTCTTACCACCTAGGGTCAGGAATGAGTCACTCCTTCTGGTAGGACTTTTTAGGATGCTGTAGCTACTGTGAGGACATACCAGTCACCTGCGTTTCTGGATATTGAAAATTGAGCTCAGGGAGATGCAGGTAAGTTGTTCACTTGCTACAAGAGAAAATAAAAAAGTAGAGCTCACGCCTTACAAGGCATATTCTTCTTGGTTTCTATTTTCTATGCATGGATGTGGAATTTGTAAGTGGAACTGGGGATTAGAGCACCTCCAATGCCCAGCAGCTCTGACCTAGCTGCAGACCTAGTAGCCCCAGGACCCTGTAATAGGCCCAGGTGAATAGAAGTTGTGTGTTGACAACAAAGGATTCTGGGAGGAGGAAGTGTGGGCAGGGAAGAACCAGAGCTGGACTGTTGCTTAGTGACCTTGGGGACAAGTATGTATTTGACTTCTGCGCTTCTCTACCCAACTCAGCCAGAGCTTTGTTTTAAAAGCAGAACCAGATGCTGCCTCTGAGCTCAGCTTCAGGGCTGAAAATAAATTAGGAAAAAGAGGGCTCCGTGCAGAGAGGCAGTGGGGCAAGGAATGCACCATGACCTAGAAAAACCTGATTAAGATCAGGTCACAGAAGGGGAGTCTCTCTGCTCCAAAGGGCTGGACAGAAGGAGCACGGAGCAGAAGCATGTCAACCTATTTGCTTGCTTTTTCCCTTTAGCATTTATGCTGCTAGATAAATGTAGATCTTGGCAAAATAAAAAGTAATTTTCCAGACCTAATGGGTAAAAAAGAAAAGCAGGGCCAGGACAGATGGCAGTGGGTTATGCTCAAGTGTATTCGGAAGATTCCAAGGTAGCTCTGGTGTTTCTACCCTGTGATATGCACATCCTGTATAATTCCTTCTGGAGTGTAGTGAGGAAGCCCTGAATATGCTAGGACATCACACCCAAGGTCATGTTTCCTGAAATAGCATATGGAATTTTGCAGATGTATTTGAGGTCTCTAATCAGTTGACTTTGAGCTAATCAAAGGCCCTAATCAGGTAAGGCTTTTAAAAAAGGACAGCATCAGACACACTCGCCTGCTGGCTTAGAAGAAAGTAAACAGCCCAGATATGTGAACTACCAGCTAAAAATGAAGGAAGCTGTTATGATGTGAATGCACTCTGGAGTTGCCCATGTGACGACCTAGAGGCAGTCGTCAGGAGCTAAAACTGGCCCCTGACCCTCAGCCAGCAGGATAAAGGGGACCCAATCCTTAGCCACAAGGAACTCAATTCTACCAAAATCTGGAAGGAGCTTGGAAAAGGGTCTTGATCTCTGCATGAAAGCTTGGCATGGGAAACACTGATTACATTCCTGTGGGGTCCTGAGCAAGGGGCAGCTATACTATGCACAGCCTTCCGACTTACAGAAACAACAAGCTCACAAAAGGCTACTGTTTGAAGCCACTAATGTGAGAGTTTTTGTACAGTAAAAACAAAATAAAACAAAAGTCCTGTCTTCTGTCTTCTGACCCCTGCTCCTGGCCCAAAGTTCTGGGAAGGATCAACCAAGATCTTGATTAGAACCATATTAAGGGCCAGTTCCTCCCAACATTCAGTTTTGTCTTCCTTACCTCCATCCAAGTTTATCCTCCAAGAGTTTTCCCCATAAACCTTCTTATGTACATCTCCCTGGGCCAGAATCTGTCTCCAGGAAAACCAGTGTGAAGCAGTAAAGCTAGCATAACTGGATGAAGTTATGTTAATGGCAGAGGGTTGCAGGCAAAGGAAACAGGAGCTGCAGAAGCAGGGACAAAAGATTCTTGAGTTCTAGGGAAGGGCAGGTGACCTATAGAAGCATATAGCTGTAGGATGGGAAAGGATGAAATGTGTGGGGAACGTGATCAGACTTCCCCTTGATCAAGTCTAGTGAGGCTACGGGGTGAACAAAGGGTAGCGTTTAGGGTTTTTCAAGGAGTGCTGCAAGCATTCCCTAAGTGTTACACCAGGGCCTGAGTGCCATGGACTAAGTCTTGACAAGTTGCAGCATATGCTCACCTTGGCCCAGCCTGCCAGCTGCCACCTGTGAGAGGTGGAGAACGCAGATGCCCTGCTGCATGAATGAACACGGGTCCTGTGAGCCGTCTCAGCGGCACTGTTGAAGATGATGGGATAGACCTGCTGGCCCACAGCTGAAGGAGGAGAGACTGTCTAAATGAGAAGTTCCAGCTTAAGTGGCATCTGGAACACTGCGTTCTGACCACAAGCAGCCCCAAGGATGGACCCCAATAAGAACAGGGCTTACGCTTTGGCTTCTGGAATATAAGGAAACTGCAAGCCCTTTTTCAGTAATGCTTTGTAATGGCATTATTCATATGGAAGAAACCAGTATAGTTTTAGGATATTACATTACCATGTATTATCTACAAATTAGGTGATATGTAAGAGTACTTGGTAAACAGAAAAAGAGCTGTATGGATGACACGTATTATGTCTTCTTCTGTGGTGTTTATGTAGATGAGCTGATAGAGATGACTATGCTCTGGCAACTGTAAATTCCCGTCCAAATGAGAAGGTGCAAGATTAGGTATCTCACAACATACCTGGGCCTGGGGCAGGAAGGTCCCGGCTTCCGTTCTGCGAGAGCACCTCTCTCCCAGCAGAAGGAGTGTTGCGTGCAGTGCACGTGGGCTGACATCCTGACATGCTCCGTTCACAGAGCTGGGGAATAGCAGTATTCAAGCTGAGCAATTTGCAGGAAGTAAATTAAAGGGAATAAAGCACCTACAACAGACCCTGGGAGAAGGGAGGAAGCAAAGAGAAAGAAGGAGGAGACAGGCAGGAATTTTTCAGCAATGCATGAATTTTGTAGCAATCTGCTGCATGCTGAAAAGCCTCCAGGGAATCAGATCTGGACAGAACTGTCCCCTTACGGAATGAACGCCCTCCAGGTAGGATGCCAGCTGGTATCCAGAGACCTTACCCAAGGTCTTCATAGTGGGCACTGCGATGGGTTAGGCGGCGAGGTATATGAAGTGGACTGAGGCCCAGGAAGTCTTTAAACACCTTTAGTTGTTTTGCCCATGATAAAGCTTATGCTAAGCTAGAAAGGGCTTGCATTTCTAGGATGAAAGATCTCTCGGGTTGGATGGTTCAAGTGGGACTTTTAATATATTATATTACTGGGACTCTAGCTGTCACTTTTCATTAACCAGTGTTCTTGAAGTGGCTGCCTTTTCCAGGCCCTGCACTAGGCACTTGGTGAATATTATCTCTTCCTTCCTCTCCACACCCTAAAGGGAGGGAGGTGCCATTATACGTGCTTTATAGCCAGAACCCTCAGGTGGAGGACCCTCCCGCCACCCATAGCAACAGTACAGTTTTGCAGTGGGAATAGCTCATAGGTGCCACCTCTGTGCTGCTGCCACCATCCCCTGTCCCACAGAGGCTCCTCTGCTTGCACTTTGCTCCAACTGCGGATGCTTTCACAGTGGTTCAGGTGCTCACGTGCATCCCCACTCTGGCCAAGCCTGGTGGCTTCCAGTGCTGCTCACTGTGGAGTGCATTTCCAGCCCTATCAGGTGGCACCTCTGTCCTGCCAGCCAATCCTCCTCCCCTCCCCTGGGCCAGAGAGCTGAGGTGATTGCTTACTCCCAGCATGCGGCCCATGCCTGCATAAGGACAGGCTCAGCCCTGCCACTGGAGTGCTCTAAACAGGCTAGCAGACCAGGCATGGAGGCGCATGCTTGTAATCCCAGCTCTGGAGAAGCTGAAAACAGGAGAATCACTGAGTCTGAGCTGCATAGTGAGACCCTGTATCAAATACATTTAAATAAACAAACAAACAAATAAATAAGAAATGCAAGGTCAGCCTTGTCTGGGGACCAATCTTGGAGTTTCTCCAGAAGTTCATTGCTGAAGCTTTAACCCTAGCACCTGAAGATGAAACTGGCTTTGGAGATAAGGCCTTTTAAGGGGACAGGGTGGGGTGGGGTGGGTGTTGTTCAATGCAATGAGGTCATCCGCATGAGCCCTAGTCCTACCAGAAGAGGAAGTTTGTATGTAGACACATACAGAGGGAAGATACCAAGAGACACAGGGACTAGATGGCACATGCAAGCCAAGGAAGGAGACAGGCCCTTGGATCAGCAAACTCCACTGACCTTCGATATTTCCATTGTTTAACCCCCCAGCCTGTGGTGCTTGGTCAGGGCAGTCCTAGAAAACTCACACAATGTCAGCTCCCCTCTCTGCCTCCAACCTGTGTCTCTGCTCTTCTCCTTCCTTAACTTTTGGCTGCTGCTCTGCTGAGGCTTGGTATTCCTGAAGCCCTCCTTGCTTACAGACAGCAGGCAGGAAGTCCCCTCCCCCTCCCCCCTCCCTCTCCCCTTCCCCCTCTCCCTCCTCTCCCCCTCCTCTGAACAACTCTTTCCTGCTGAGTTATCTCTGGCTTCCCCAGGCTGGGGGTGGGACTGGCTGAAGGACGGATTGGCTGAAAGGCGGCTGAGTGATGCCCAAGGCAGCAGCTGTCGGAGCAGGTGGGGAACCCGCCCACAAGTGAGGGTGTGGTGTTCCTCCCTGCTCTCCTCTACCAGGCAAGGGGGAGGTTTCCAGCTTGGCCTGCCCAGTTAGGACCTCTGCCTTACTTTGGCAGTGTGTGAGGCTAGAGGTGTCAGCAGGCCCCTGGTTGAAGTCGGAGCTTCTGCATTGTGAAGACAGTGCCCACACAGGAACATGTGGCTCATCAGAGGGGCATCTGGAAGAGGCATCAGAGGGCGGGAGACTGCTGGGCTGGAATCCTGGCTCTGTCACTAATTGGCTGTGCAAGTTTAGGCAAGCCACTCTACTTTTGTGGACTACATTTCTCCATCTGTAAAATTACAATTCCTGCCAAACAGCATTGTTTGTGAAGAATATATAGGGAACAATAGACAAGATGTGCTCTGCAAATGAGGGACACAATAATTCTCCCAAGTGAGATGGGATGGCAGTAGGGATGGAGGAGCCTCGGCTACCGTTCTGTGCTGCCGTGGAAGGGGCATCTCATGCAAGGATACTGAGTTATAGAACGTTCCTCCTGACTTTGTCACAGCACTATATTCTGGCCCAAATTCTAAACACTTTAGCTCATTTCGTCCTTGTTATGAACACAGTTGTTTCCCTCCAAAATCATATACTGAAATCCTAACCCCTGGTATCTCCAAATGTGACTGTTTGAGGAGATAAGAGTTCAAAGAAATCATTAAGCTAAATGATGTCATTCCTTAGGGTGGGCGCTAATCTAAGCAGAATGGCATCCTTTACAGAATAGGTGATCCGGACATGCGGAGAGGGGTTGACAGAGGAAGGAGCACAGCAAAAGGCAGCCAGAAGGCAGCTGCTCGTACATGAAGGAGTGAGACCTCAGGGAAGGCAAACCTGCCAACAACTTGATCTTGGGTTTTTAGCCTCCAGAACTATGAGAAAATACCTTTCTGCCTTATAAGCCACTAGTATGTGGTAATTTGTCACGGACACTTGAGCTAAGTAATGCAATCCTCATAATGAACAATGAGGTAGGTAACAGCATCAGCCTTATTTTGTTCATCTTCTCTCTTGATTCTTATTTCCTACGATTTACCCTCGGCCAAGAAGGAATGTGTCATGTCTGTGCCCCCAAGGGCTTAAAGGCAGTGTATTTTACTGAAATGGAGAAAGACAAGTAAATAGAGCACAGCAGCACAGCCAGGGGCAGGCCACCACAGAGAATGTGCCACCCATGGGGTCCTCCTGATGGTGCTGGGGTTAGTGAAGCTGAGTCTGAGGAGGATTCAGGTAAGTCTCCTTTCAGGTTTATTGGGCAAATGTTCACAAAGCCCTTGCCCGCATTCAGTGGATAAAGATGGCCACAAGAGCCAAGCAGTTAGCCGTCTCCTGCTCAGCAGTGGGGGAGAGGGGGGTACCCTACTAGAGATGGTCTGGGCCAATGTGGTGACACCAGCTGAGCGAGACGAAGGTGCCATGAAGTAACCACTGGGTAGCACAGGCCATCGTGAGGGGTTGCCTGGGAGTCCTGATTGCTGCGATTCCAAAACTGAGTTCATCTACAGACCAAATCTCATCTAGCTTTCCTGGATGTGACATCCTCTACTCTGCCAGCAGTTATGTCTAAACTAGAACCACAACTAATGATACCTGAGCATGCATAGATGCCAGAGCTGTAACACTGATCATCCGTCAGTGCCCGACAGAGGCCAAGCCGCTTAGTCTCGGAGGCCATGGACAAGCTTTCCCTCCCTGTCTGACTGCTATTTATGACCTCTTCCTTTTCCTTTCCTTTCCCTCTAATGGACACACAGTCCATGCTTCAGGCTGATGCAACCACTACTCCTTGTTGGTCTCTCCTTAATCTATAATGCTTTTCAACCTCAAGTACTTCCTCTACCCACCCAGCAGAAGAACTCCTACCTATCCTTCAAGGTCCTGTTCTCTTGATGTCCTTGCGGCATCTGGCCAGTACGAGTCATAAACCATCAGTGTACTCCAGTGTCTCTCCCTGTCACCAGCCTGAGCAGCAGGGCGGGCCTATCTGTTCACCATGCATCCTCAGCCCCTGGTGTATTGATGATGTGAAGTGGCCTCTAAATAAACATCAGTGGGATAAGTTCATGTCTCTGTTTTCTTTTCCAATTCTGATATTTTTGGTTGAATAAACAATTGATTTTAGTCTTATCCATTTTTTAAAAAATACTCTTTCTGGAAATAAGAATGCTAACTACTTTTTTCTCTGCTGGCTTCTCCGTTACCAAAATCCTAAGAGTTGCTCTCCACAATCATTTTTTTTTTTTTTTTTTTTGTGGGGGGTGGGGGAGAATAGGGCCATATGCTCCACTCCATTCCAGCCAGCCTAATGTTTTATTATAATGCTTGAAGCCATGGGTTTTCCTTTCTCAATTTTTCTCTTGCCATTACTCCCTGCCTTTAAGGGCTTTCCCACCTACCAAAGGCTTTCTAGTTCCCCGTGGTTCACTAGAGCCTTGTCACTCAATGTGTGGTTCTCAGCCCAGCAGCCTCAGTATCCCCAGAAAATGAATATAAATGTGGGAATTCAGGAATCTACTCAGATCTAGTGAATCAGAATCCGCATTTGAACAGGTGATCTTATGCACATAAACTTTGAAATGCTCTGCCCTAAGGCAAGGCTCAGCAAAACTTTTTCTGTAAAGAAGAAATACATTAAGCTTGTGAATCAACCAACCTCTGCCATAACTACTCCACTCCACTGCGATAGCCCAAAACAGCCATAAACAGAAGATAACTGAATGATGTGGCTGAGGCCCAATGCGGCTTGATTTACAAAATCATGTGGCAGACTTCCTGTGCAGACCCTCAGCTATACCTTGTTAACCCCACCCCAGGTGCAATACCTTGGGCTACACTGGTAGATTGTCTCTAGGAGAGCCCCTAATGATCTCAACTCCTGGTGAGATGCACATCACTGTCGAATTTCATCCCCTATAGTGTGGGCTGGATTTATTGATTCAGCTCTAACAAATAGAATATAACAGAAGTGATAGGTTGTCACTTTCAAGACTTTATAAGATAACTGTGGCTTTTGATCTCTCTGTTTCTGTCTCTGTCTCTGTCTCTCTCTGTCTCTCTCTGTGTCTCTCTATCTCTTTCTTTCTCTGTCTGTCTCTGTCTCTGTCTCTCTCTCTGTCTCTCTCTCTCTGTCTCTCTCTGTCTCTCTCTCTCTCTTTCTCTGTGCTCTAGAAGAAGCCAGCTAACCACACTGCAAAGTGGCCTTGTGGAAAAGTTTATGCAGTGAGTTTCTGAGTCTTTCTATCAGCTGCATGAGTGAGGATGAACATGTATTTTCCTTCCATTAGACTGTGAGATGTACTCAGCCCCAAATAGTAGTTTGATTACCACTTCATGAGGGACCCTAGGCCAACAAACTAAGATGCTTCCAGATGCTTAATCCTCAGAAACTGTGATGTAATAGATCATTGTCATTTCAAGCCACTTAGCTTAGGCTAGTAAGTTACTCATCAATCAATAATAAACACAGAGCTAGGGAGATAGCTCAGTAGAATGAGCGCTTGCCTGGAAAGTGCAGGGTCCTAAGTTCAATCCCTGGTACCGAAAAAAAATAATAAACACAGATATACACTCCAAACTACTTGATATCTTTCCCTGCAAAATTCTCTAGGACTACATGAATGAGAATGTAAATAAAACTCAACTGACATTGTTTTCTAATTATGTGAACCAGTCCTACCCATAGAGGTAGATTACTGACTCTTTGAAGGCAGGCACTGTATCTTAAAAGTAAGGTAAATAATTACACAGAATTTATTGAGTTAGGGGCTGGGGAGATGACTCAGTAGAATAAGCACTTGCCTGGCAATCCCTGGTTGCACAAAAAAAAAAAAAAAAAAGAATTTATTGAGTTAACTCAAGAAGACTTTAAACCTTTTTTATTGGAAAACCCAGAGTTGTCACTTTGTGATTTTTCCTGTTCTCCAATCTAGCTTTTTCCAGAACCTGCCCAGGAAGTATAGTCTCTCCCTCCACCAGTGTTGTTCTTATTTGATTAAAAAAAAAAAAAAAAATTCTGTTTTTAACCAAACACTTGAAAGCTTTTTTTCAATTACTTGGTAAGCTTCTTTAAGCTGAACTTTGCTGTAGAGCTGATCCTCCCCCACCTCCTTTTGAGTTCCTAGATGGGAGAGAAAATGGTTTCTGGATGATAAAGCTTCTTCCCAGGTTATCTTTGAGAAAAATGTAATCCACTGAATGCTTCTGCTTCTCCACTTTCCCCCGCCTCTTGGTTTTGATGGCTCTTATCGCCTTGTGTTATTTCACAGTCGCTTGGGCCTCTGAAGGACTTCTCCCCACAGTTCCTCTTATTTTCAAGGGTTTTTTTTCCCCCCATGTCACTTCCAAAATGCCTCCCCTCTGATAATTAACCTCAGAGTTCACAAAATGCTAGCATTCAGGATAGACTTTTAAAAGGAATCTTTTTCCAGTCAGTTCCATGGCTTGGCTTCACAGAAAACCTAAGAAACCAGAAATTCACACCCTCTGATGTTAGTTCGAAAGGGCTACATCTAAACTGTTCAGATCAATGAGCAATAGATACATTAATTAACACACAGTGCTTCAGTTCAAGACTTATCTTGTACTGCCTTTCTAAATTTCCTTTCTACCCTCGTGAATGGAACTAAACTTTACCAAATGGTTAATATTAGCTTTATAGTGGGAGTGTGAAATTCCTTTTAAAATGTATTTAGATTTTCCTCTCCTAAATTAAAATTCTTTGTTTATAAAGTACATCTTCTCTTACGTGTACTTAATTTAGTTATGAAGACCTCCCTATGTCTAGTAGCAAAAATAAATAAATAAATAGGAAAATGCCACAAGTTATCATCCAGATGTGAAAATTACGTATTACTTTTGATCACGACCCATAACCAGCTCCAGCTTCCTTCCTGTACTGTTGATGATCTTGTCACAGTGCGCATCAGAAGCCTCATGGTTGTTTCAGACCCTCTTCCATGGGAGACATCACTGTTCTGGGTTAGTGGTGGCATAAAACAAGCACTAGCTACAATCACACGCAGTGTCTGCAACTACAAGCTGTTGGGAAGCTCTCGGATACATGAATTGCTGATTTAGGAAGCTGTAAAAGGAAGAAATTGGATGATCTTTGTGTCAGCTTTCTGTCACTGTGAGAAAAATCAGAGATAATCAACTTACAAAGAGAAGACATTTGTTTTGCCTCAGGTGTGGAGGCCCTAGCCTAGGACAGAATGGCTTCATAGCCTTGGAGCCCCTGGTATGACAGCGCATCATGGTAGGTGCATGTGGTGTCGAAACTGTGCATCTTATAACTGAGGAGGAAGAAAAGAAGTGGCCAGCTAACACAGGCCTTCGGAGGGGCATTCTCAGTGGCCGGAAGACTTCCTATCAGGGCCTACTTCCTCTGAAGAGCTATGGGCCGGAGAGGACACCTTTAGCACATGGATCTTTAGGGAACTCATCATATCCAAGCCATAGAATTTTAAAATTTCAAATTAAAAGAAAATTTGGGCTTATTTCAAGCCAAATTTGCTGGATAAATCCAGGGGTTGACACACTTTTCCTTTGAAAACTAGATAGTAAATTTACATTTGTGCTTTTGTTTCTCTCTGAAGTGACAGTAACCTCTTACCCATGGCTTTGCTTTTTGTCTTAGCTGCCCGTGGTCATGGGAGGTCTGAAAAATACTCAGGGGAAGCTTTTAGAAATAAATCCTTAGCCAGGGAGATGGCCCAATGGAATAAGTGCTACCCTGGCAAGCACAAAGGCCTGAGTTCAATCCCCGGTTCTGCAAAAACAATAAAAATAAATAGAAATAAATCCTTAAAGTCTTATTGTGCAGCATTTTGAGCAGCGTGAGGCTCTCTCACGCTACCCAGCTCACCAAGTCCAGCATGTGAGTCTCCTTTTGGCTCAGCGTATCCAGGCTATATATGCTACCCTCCTTTAGTAGATGTCTTGGTTATCAGTTCAGCTGTTATGATCATACCACCCATGTTCAAGTAACCCTTATTTGCTTACTACTGGCCTGAAAGTACAAGAGCAGGGCTGTAAAAGAGGCACGAGAGCATGAAACATGGATGGGCAGACTACTTCTATACTACATTCAATGCAGAGGACATACAGGAAAAATCATAATGCAGTATATAGGGCTCACTGTCACCTGTGATTTCAGACACCCATTGGGGTTCTTGGAAGATTTCCCCCAAGGATTAGCAAGGGCTACTATCACAGCATCCCAGAATTGGCAGACCATTTTTCTAGAAAGCTTAGGAATTTTTTTTTTTTTTTGCAACACAGAAAAATTGTTCAGTTGAGAATTTATACAGAATGGATACTGAGACTGCTTTCAAATAAAGTGTATGTTTATATTGATGACTATCCCTTTCTTGCCTTGCAAAAGTAGACTTAGGAATTCTGTTAAACAACTTCCTGTGCAAAGGCTGCCAATTTTCATTGTTAGTGTAACCAGTGTGTGGGCCCATGGGACCCTGAGAATGTGATCTCCCCTCATCCCTCAGCTTCTGTTTCTTACCAGCAAGTCTCCGAGCCCAGTGCAGTAAACAAATAATGAAACAAAGCTTGCCTACTATCGAAACAGTAGAGCATGCACAGCAAATTAATTTAAATAAAGCATGTCAAATATTTGCTTCAGTTTAAATTCAGAATATGCCATTTCATTAAATTGTGTTTTCATTTGTGTCAGGCAACTGTCATGCCAAAGCAATTTTTTTTATTATTTTAGGAGTTAGAAATGTAGGCAAATACATTTTTAGAATAAAACATTGTCACGATAAAGATGTTTGAGGCCTGTGCTATTGATTTTACACTGGAATGATAGATTGTGAAGTCCAACATTATATTTTACTGCAATTAAAATAAACATTCAAAAAAGGCTCAGTGCATCCCTTCCCAGTTGGTGCTTCTGAACAGGAGCATTCCTGGATCCATTGTCTCAAGTACATCTAATAGTAAGAGGCAAGGAGAATGAGGAGGCTCAGATGAGGGACACAAGGAAGCCTGAGGACAACTTAAATTTACGAGCTGAGAGATCACCCATGCTCTCCCCCTAGACCTGATCTCACTCAGCTAAATCTCTGGGAATTCCCTTTTCAGAGTCCCTGATCCATGGACTCTCCCCTCACAAAGGCATGGCAATTCTTTCTTGGCATTAGCCCCTGATGTGTGTTGACATGGCTGCTCACTTATTAAGTAAATAAACACACATGCATAGCCATTGCCAGGCACCAGCAGGCACCCCAACTTTGGGATGAGTGAGGAAGCAACAAATGTTGACCTCTTCCAAGTAGGAAGTAGACTGGCAGTCCGCAGAGGCTGAGAAGGCTAGGGGGCAGGGGGATGGGTAACAGGTGCCACTATAGAGATAGAAGGAACAAGTCCAGAGTTCCACAGCACAGCATCATGACTGGTTCCTAATGATTCAGCATGTATTTTACAAAGAAGTAGAATAGAAGAGTTTGGAGGCTCCCAACACAAAGAAAATAAATGTTTAAGGAGGAGATACCAAGTATCTTGAATTGATCATTACATGTTATATATGTGCACAGAATTATCACAGTGTACCCCATAAATATTTATAACTATTGCATATTAATTAAAGCAAATATGGAAGGATGAGTCTTATGAGTTCAATTCTTAAACTTGGTGGGAAGAGTAGAACTGAGTTGGCCAGTCAGCTGCTCTGTTCTGGAGATGTAGAATGGAGATTAAAGGAGTACTGCCAATTTTTCTGCAGCTTCCAGAGACGTAGCAAAGTTAGAAGTTACACAGAGTTCATTTTCTGGCCCCCAGTGCATGACAACACAGAAGATGATTTGGTCACTAAGAGAAGCCAGACTAGGAAGAGGGAGAGAGCACACTGCAGGCTACTGGAAGCATTCCAGTTCCCAGGGCCAGTGTCTTCTCTACACACGCCCTTGCCCTTCGTTGTGTAAGAAACCCACAGATCCTGCAAGGAATCTTCTCTTATAGGCAAGCTGGTTTATGATACTTGTAATTGCAAGAGACTTGGCTAATATTCACTGTGCCTCATTTAGTGAAGTCCTGCTAAATGACCAGAGGGACCACGAAATTGGCTTTTAACTCACTTGAAGGCTGCAGAACATTGTATTTATCATGACAATGTGTTATTCTTTAGACATATATATATTCCTACATTTTCTACCTTCCAAACTAATAAGGACCTATCTTATACCAACCGAAGCTGAATCTCTAAGGGTGGAGTCAAGGAAGCCATAGTCTGTCACAAGTTTTTAGACAGTTCCAATGGGTTACCAGATTGTAGACACATGGGAGCACACAACAACCCTTGTCATTGCACTCCGATTGTTACTACACCCACAGTACCACTTTCCTCACTGCTTCTTGGAAGTGTTATGTATTTCCACTCTTGATGCTTTCTTCTATGGGGAAGAAGCTCTGATAGCTGTGGTTCTCCTGTCTCCCATCTATCCCTTTAATTATTGGCCTATCTGGTTTTAGAGTTGGGAAGGATAAACCAGTCACATGTAACCTGACCTCTTCCTCTTCCTTCCTTTGGGACCTAGCAGGCTTGTGAAGCACATTGCTCTCAAATGCTAGAGAGTCTTGCACACAGGCTCTGTCCTTCCAGTGGGGCTGTGGTGGGAAAGGGCTTCCCAGCCTAGTTCAGCTTTGCATGGTAGGAAGGAGTCCTTCTCATCAAGAGCTTCCATGTGATAGCTGCAAGTAAAGGTCACCTTGCTAAATAGTCTACCAAATTGGAATCTTGGTCTCTATCTGGACCACTTCTTAGTCATACATCTCCATTTGTTCTGAAATCAGACAGCAAAGAAGGGTTCTGTCTATTGACCCTGACAAGGTCATTCCATTATGACACATGTCCAGATAAAATCTTTATTTAGTCACAGAGTCTAAATTATTCCCTCAGTTCTTTAAGAGATTCTCTGGAGCATGTCTTCTCTAACTTCCTGGGCATATTCCTAATCCCCTGGGAATCTGTAAATATGTACATTCTGAATCTAAAGGCTACAGTGACATTTGAGGGTCTACATTTCTAAAATGGTTCCAGTTGATTCTGATATTGCTAGTGAGAAGTCCACACTAGCACCACTAGAATTATATAAGACACCTCTACAAAATTATGGCCCTCCAAAGATGCCCAGGCCTTAATGCCTTGAGTCTGCCAGTATACTACCTTCTGTAGAAAGGGAGAATTTAAGTTGCTAATTAGCTGTCCTGATAATAGGAGGATTATCCTGGGTTACCAGAGTAATCCTGGTATAGTAACAGGTTGCTTTGGTGTAGAAGGAGGCAGAAAAGAAGGTCAGAATGATACCACATGACAAGGACATCAATCACTGTTGACTTTGAACTTGGAGGAAAAGGTGTGAGCAAAGGAATGTGAATGCAGAAGCTGACAAATACAGGAAACAGTCTTCCTAAAGCCTGTGGAATGAAGCCTGGAAAACACCTTGGTTTAGACCCATGCTCATCTTGCAACCTACAGAACTTCAAGATAATAAACGTGTATTGTTTTATTCCACCAATCCTATAGTCATTTGTTATAGCATCAGTAGAAAATTAATATATAGATTTATTAATAACTTTCTTGACAGAATTTATCATCTTCATTTCTGGAATATTTCAGCCAAGGGGCCAGCCTAAGAGGTTTAGGGATAAAGGGATGGTTGCTAGAGACATACAGGATTCCTTGATGAGAAATTCTAAAGTTTTAAATGCCAAAACTACCAGACTGAGTGAATAGGACCAACAAATGCCTGAACAGCCTTGATTTTAAGTTAAGTGAGCATGACGAGCACATTGTTAAAAACTCAAACCTGATTAAATCTCTGATGAAGCACAGCATGACCAATGCCAACCGACCACAGTCTGTGAAGCCGAATTTAGTGTACAGAGTGGAGGCGCTTTCCTGAGGCACTTTCCTGTGGAGCTCAGACCCAAGGTAGGCAGCTTGGGTCACCAAGCATTTTGTGCTAGGAGTACCTTCCTACCACATAAAAGCACCCTACCGCTCCTGCAAAGGCTAGTTTTTTGCTGTCTATCCACTAAACAGAGGGAGAGCGAAGTTGTGAGGGCGCATCACTAGCTGTTGGGAAGCCCACTCACTCAGTGAAGCCAACGCTTCACTGATTGAATTTCAGATTATGAAAAGGAGCTTCAATTGCTTCTGCCCAGAGTTGGATAATGGAAGTGTGGCTGCCTCAATTAACATAAATCATGCCATTGGGCTCACTCATTTATTCAGGCATGAGTTCATTTATTCCATCATTGGCTCATTCATTCATCAAATATGCATTATGCATCTACCATATGCTCAGCATTGAAAGTACATGGCTAAGTGCTATGTAGTCCTACTCTCAAGGAGATGTCATTCTGGCTGGAGAGAGACTTGTTCCAGGTGTTAGAGTATGGCGTGCTTTGTTCAGTAATTGATCTCTGTTCCCAAGTGCTAAGGAGGCAAAGAGAAATGGTGCCAGGTAACAGTCATGAGTCTGAGGGTCCAAGGAGGCCACGGTGCTTGTGATGAACTTACAGATGAGTATCAAGCTGGTTGGAGTGGGAATTCTAGTACGACGACGAGCAAGGTGCTAGGAAAGGGTACAGAATATTCAGACTGACTGTGGTTGACAGGGTACATTCTGTCAAGGAACTAATGAGAGAAGAGGCCAGAAAAGCAGGTAGAGACATGGTCCCAAGCTGTTCCTAAAACAGCAAGGACAGTGGAGATAGTTGTAGAGTTTTAAGCAGGGCTGCAGTGTAGTCAGATCTGCATTTTGGGGTAATTGCCCTGTTGGCTGTGAGGAAAGTTACATGAGGGAAGACAGGATGCACACAGTAAGCCTGATGGGGAGGAAAATAATTTCAGCATCATGGGGCTACAGACACAGTTGGGTTTTGTAAGGAAAAGCTCAACTTAGGAATAAATTAAAATGTAGTCTAAACTGGAATGAGGACTTCAAAGTTGATTAGGCTTAACTAAAAAATATAAGGCTGATGGGATAGCTCAGCAGTCTAGGCAAGCTTAGGCAGGTGCAGAGGACCACTGTATGAGCCCCCAGCACCACATGCTATGCTGGCCCCACCCTCAGAGCAGTCTGAGCCAGCCAAAAAAAAAAAAAAAAAAAAAAAAAAAAAAAAGGAAAATACGTTAGGAAATAATATAAAGAGGTGAAGGTAGATGAGTGGTAGTGGTGGTCACAACATGTTCTTCTGGCTCCAAAACAGTTTGTAGGCTGAGAGTACATGGATTCTAGGACTGTAGTTAACATGCAATTTTATATTGTTGTCATCTGTTGTGATTATAGGCTTGGCTCCTCTGTTTTTACTCAGAACCATTTATTCACAAAATCTGTTATTCAGAATTTGAGTTCATTCCTCATTAATTCAGTGGCAGCTTTCTGTAGCCCAGTGATTGAATTACCTAATAACACCTGCCTGAAATGATTAACATAACAGGAAGCCATGGGGTTGTGTTTGATATAAATGATTCGTTTCCTGAAGTTGTAATTTTATTAAAGGGGGACCCAGTGAACCACCCTCACAAACGAAGGGGAGGTCCTGACTTCCATGGGGTACCTGGAAGGTTAATGGATGATTAGTAGCTAACAAATGACAATATAGCTCAGGAGAAAGGTGGCATTTCTCAAGAGGTGGGTCAGCATTCCTGAGAAAAATGAGTAGTAGCTTAGAAAAGACTGTGTTCCTCTTTGAAAAGACTGTGTGGTCCTGAGAGGTGACCAGGGAGAGAGGGAGAAGTGACTGTGTTCACGAATTCACTGCAGAACACCATGGACATCATTGCTTATTTTATTCCCAAGAGGATGAAGTAGAACTTGAACTTCACTTCTCCCTTGGGGAATATGAGATCAATTTTTGGATTTATGTCTCTCTGAGGCAGATCTAGGCCAACTGAGTGCCAGCAGGACCTCAACTTTTCTTTTGACATGAGTGTGATGATATACTAGCATTTTTGGATCTCTGTAAGCATTTTTGATGGTTCAAGAGTTGATGATGGAGGAGAAAGAAAGAACAGAACACAGGCTGTTGAAAAATATTTGATCATTTCGTTCAGCATGTGAAAATAATATGTCTTAGTTGTAATGTGTTGGTTAATGATTCTATACATCTTAATTAAGATATGCACAATTTATGTCATAAATTTGTACTTCCCAAAACATAAGTTGAACATTTCCATGATGTTGAGATCCCTGAATCTTGAGGAGTCCTGAAGGATACATGGGAAGGCAGGGAGGGAGAGACCTGAAAGCGCAGTAGGGGATGCCAGCTCTTTACCTCCGTTGCCGTCCTTGGAATTACTCAGTGTCTGTCTCCCTCCTTCCTACATGCCCTCCTCTCCTCTCCTTACCTATATTGCAGTTCCTATACTCTTTCTTCCTTCTGTTATAGAAAAAACTAGTGCTGCATTTGCCACTTGGAATTTCTGGAGTCCCTTGCTGGAAGACTGTGGAAGTCTTTTGTGTGACACTTCACAGAGGATAGAGCAGCCATGCACAAGTGGAGTGTTAGGCAAGTAGAGGATCATTGAATCTAATTGTTAGCAGAAACTACTCCCAAGCTTGAGTTGGCCTCTTTCCATGAAATGTGCTTTTCCAACCTTTCTTCCCTAATCTTCACTTTATGAGGGTGTACAGCAATACCTCAGTTGTTGAACTCAGTTTGTTCCAAATTTGTGTTTGAGCACCAAAAAGTTTGTGAACTGGCCATATTTTCTCATAAGAAATAATGGAAAATCAAATAATTCTGAGGCCTCAAAATTATACTTATAAATTTATTTTTCCAGGATTTAAAAAAATTTTCAATGATTTCTTTCTTTATCATGGTTCTCACTTCTTTCTTTCTTACCTTTACTGATGGGTATCACTAACTTAGAGACATGGCTACAATATTTTTCTTTAAGAGAGTACAAATTAGAAGTAACAAAAAAAATTACAAGTGATAATGTAATTTCACCTAACAAAGTAATATGAATTTCACAGTACTTGTTGTAATACACAGGGTTGTCCTTCAACCAACCATTCATATTACCAGATCTATGCATGTAAAGTTCAAAGAAGAAAGAAAAAAGAATGTGTAAGAAATTTGCAAGAGAAAAGGTACAAATTTTATGCAAATAAAGTGTACAAAAGCACAGTGATGACTGCTTGCAGGCACTAACACCAGAACTCTAGTTGTCAGGCCAAGAGTGATACTTAGACTAAAATTCACCTTGGCATCTGCAGCAAGGTGAAGCACATAATTCACTCCTGGCCTATACAAGTATTTTCAAATCAGATTTTCAGTTTGACCATCAAGCCAGGTTATGAACATCAAGCAAATTTTGTTTGAATTTTGATGTTCTGGGAGTAGAAAGTTTGAGTCTGGAGCCATTTGACAATTGAGATATCACCATAGATTGACAGTTAGTGGACAAATGGAAAATTTTCATGGGAAATTTAAACAGTACAGATGCACAAGATTTGCCTTCAATCAACAGAATCACACTCTCCATGAGATGTGACCTAGGACTCTGAATTTTTGTAAAAGCTTCTCTGGTGGTCGTGACATAGCTGAGCAGAGTTGGCATCTAGGTTTCAAAGACCAGAACCATCTGTGTCTCACTTTTACTTCCTTGTCCAGATGCATCTTCTTGGCTATCTCTGATCCACAGTAAAGTTGTCCCTGACTGCCCCTTGGATGATAAAGAGGGCTCAGGGGTCATCTCTCTGTTTGTAGATGGTCTGTCACTGTTCATAATTGCAGGCTGCTTGCTCACTGCAGAAGCATCAGCAGCATGGGGGACTCTTGTGCCTGCCAATTCCTTGGATCCCTCTGAAATCCCAGCTTCAGAGCAGCAAAAGACTTCCCCACTAAAGGACTCAAGAGTAAGCCCTGGAGAATCACCTTGCACTTCCTTGCTTAGAAGGAATGTCAGTTGTACATATGTGTGTGGATAGATGATGACAGATAGATGGATGGGTGGATGGATGGATGAATGGATAGTTATCCCTGCCATTCACTTACTCTTTTCTACAAACTCAAAAATTTTCCACATGTTCCATTTGTACATTTATAGAAGTACTATAAATGAGCTAGTATATTTTTTGCAGCTAATTTAAGGATAAAACTTAGAATATAAGCTCAGAATGGTTTTTTGGGATGTGTGTGTGTGTGTGTGTGTGTGTGTGTGTGGTGTACTAGGAAGTGAACTCAGGACCTTGCACTTGCCAGGCAGGTGCCTGGGACACTAAGCTATATATCCCCAGCCCTGTAGGCTCAGACTGTGACTTTAGTTAGGTCTGTTCATCCTGGTCTAGCTTCACACCCAATAAATGTCTTGTATGAGCAAGAATAGCTGCATGAAGACAAATAATCTACACGGCTGTCTAGTGAACATTTCTCAGCTTCCTGAGTCACAAGACTTACAAATATGTCCGTATGGGTCTATCTACCCTCGACCCCTGGTCCTCCTCTGGTCTCTCCCAGTAGAATTCTAAATACCATCACAAAGCTCTGGATTTTCACAGCAGTCATCATCTTTTCCATTAACATCATTTCCTTATTCTGGGGTCTATTAGAACTCCCGCTGTAATGAACTTTAGGTGTAGCCACTCACTATTTTCCTGGCTACCCACAAGTCCAGCTGTTGTGATGGATGCTGTGCATGTCACTCTCACCTGCATTACACACACTCGCTTGCTTCCATTAAAACGATCTCTCCCCCATCCCCCACACACCCGGCACTGGCCGCCTCATTATAACTCCATTACCTTCTGGCATCATCTACATTATAACTCCATTACCTCTCACATACCCACCATTACCTCCACATCACCCCCTCTCCGTTTCAGTTGCCCTCACCTTCTCCTTTACAGCCACCAGCTTTTCAATTACAGGTACATTACCTTTATTATCACTTCAGTTACAATCATAATTACTCCTATAACAATTTTGATGTCTTTATCCACCTCTCTACAGTACAAAACCCTGACCACCTTTGATAAAGCTACAGGCATCCCCATTATACACTAGACAGGTATTCCAACATTTCCATTAATGTTAGAAGTCCCTTCTTTTCCTTCATCAAATCACCCATGATCATGTTAACTACAAAAGATTTGCCACTTTTCCCAGTAATTTCGCTATTGCCATTGTTACCCTTACTTACAACTCACTCCTGCAACCCATCCTCATTGCTCTTTCTAAAACAGCCAAACAGTAATGATCCTCATCTTAAAGACCTCTCATCCGCTCAATCCTGTGTTACAGTTGCCTGAGCCCAAAAATTCTAACTACCAAAGTCTTTTTTTAAAACAGTTCAAAGACATATTAATATAACTGGCCATGCACACTGGCATTTCTGGTATTTCAGTGTGGGTTTTAGGGAAGGAGAAGTTGTTTATGGGTGCTCTGTTTTGACCATTAAATGTTAATCTCCTGGTAGACTAGATCTCTTTTCTGTCCACAAGTATTTAGCCTTTGGACCAAGTTAGCATTCAGACAACATAGTTGATTGAAATGCTAAATGTATCACCACTCTTCCTTTATCTTTACACTCATAGTCTATTGCTGTTGCACTGATTGCTATCAACATCTCATCAATACACTCTATCATTTTAGTACCAGTAGCTCCCTCTCTTCTTGCAAGGGAGAGATATCTACTCTTTCACCCCTGGACCATTATCTCAGTGATCGTCATGCTTCAATTGTAGTGGCTCTATTCCATTCCATGACTGCTCCTTGATTAAAAGAGATAGGCTTCTCCACCACGCACCCTGAGCCCCACGCAGGACAGCCTTTGGCTCCAAGGAATCAGGGCATGTTTGCCACCAGGTCTGCTGCGCCTCTTTCCTAGAAGCACTCATCACTGTGCGAGTGATATTTCCAGTCTACCCTGTGTGAGATGGAATCCAACTGAAAGCAGAGCAATTCTTTGCTTATTGCAGCCTGGCTACGTGATTTTACACAAATCATTCAACCCAGTGATTATGTGAAGGAGTTCTGAACTCAAAACCTGGGTTCAAATCCAAGCTCTGCCACTTTATAATTTGTTGGACCTTGGAGAAATTACTTAACTCTCTTGTACTTCAGTTTTCTTTTCTATAAAGTGTTTATTTGTTTACATTAATACAAACAATGCTTAGCATATAGGAACACTGAAAATCTTAACTTCTTGGGGCCAATTTTGCCCTGGACCAGAATAATCTCTAAGGCTGGGGAGATGGTTCAGTGGAATAAGCGCTTCCTTGGCAAGTGCAAGGGCCTGAGTTCAATCCCCGGTTCCACCAAAAAAAAAGAAAAAAAAAAGAATAATCTCTAAAGTCTTAGATCGAACACTTGACGAGTGTGTGATTCTGGTATTGGATTATCAGTGTTCTTACAGAGTTCTCATCATTAAAGTCTTAAATCATTTCCTGGCTTTGTTGTTCTCTGTGGACTCAGCAGGGAAATGCGGCACTCTCCCAGCCTGGAGCCACAGCTATTCTGCAGCCGGGTGATCTCTAGGCACTTTCTCGCTTGCACTTAACGAAAAACTTTCTGAGGTTTTACCACGGCTGGACTTGACTCTTTTCCATACATGTGTATTCAGCCTGGCAAAGCCTCACAAATGGCTTTACTACCTTTCTCCAATATTCTTCCTGTTTTGTTCTTTTAAACAATGCCGGTGCCTTCTCAGGTGGCCCTTGAATATGTCCAATGTGAATGTCAGAGCTATAAAGTGAGATGGGGCTATTCCCAGCCATACTACAAAGGAGGCAAAGTTATACTGTAGCTTTGCTCCACAATGGCTTTCTGCTCCTCTCTCTTTTTCTCTCTTTCAAATTAATCTCTATGTCTCCTTCCATTCCTTCAGAGACCATTCCCTACTTATGCTGGCTGCTCTCAATTCTGCCCTTCTATACTATTGTTGCTTCTCTCCCTATCATTATTTCTCTGCCTTTTCTCTGCACTTTCTTTCTCTGGTTGAACTTGGAAGAAAAGGCCGTTGTAATAATTAGCATTCTAGTGTGGATAAGCTTGTGTTTAAGGAGACACCTGTATTGCAGAATTCTGGCAGAAGCAACATGTTGACAAGAATGTACCTCAAGTGATAGAATTTCAGACAACTTGGCAGAACCACCACATTTATTTGTTTCATTTCCTTAAAATTTAGGTTGGGGTGAATTTTTAGGGGAGAGAGAGTTCACTGTTGCCAATCAAGATATATTTTGTTAGCTATATTCTGCTTTTTGCAGAACATCTTTGAAAAACACTGAATATAATTTCCCTGGTTTACGGTCTCTAGGACCCGCAGAGGGTCTGGAACCTTCAGCTAATAAAGCCAGTTCACTGGTTCTGGCTTCTTTAACACAACTCTTAGTTACACAAAAACTCAGTTGTCAAAACTCAGCCTGAGGGGTTAGGGATACAGCTCAGCAGCAAAAATATTTGCCTGGCAAGTACAAGGTCCTGAGTTTGATCCCTAGTACCAAAAAAAAAAAAAAAAAAAGTCACTATAAAAATCAGCCTGATTACAATAAGTAAAATAAGTCAGGCACAAAAAGTCAAAGGCCACTCATTCTTACTTTTGTAGAGAAGCTAAGACATCAATCTCATCGAAGTAGAGAGTAGACGAGTGGCTCCCAGAGCCTGAGAGGGAGGGTGGCAAGCCAGAGATGGAGAGAAGGCAACTGGGTACTAGGGTGTATTCAGGAAGGAGAACTAACTGCTAACGGTCTGTGGCACAGTAGGGTAATGATGGTTGAAAATGATTAATTGAGTATTTCAAAATAGATAGCAGAGAGGATTTTGAATGCTCCCAACAACAAAATGATAAATGTATGAGATGAGAGATTCACCAATTACCTCCTGATCATTGCATGCTGTGTGCTCTGAAATGTCACTCTCGATCCCATAAATGTGTGCAGTTGCTACATGTCAATTAGAAATAAAAGCCTTGTTAAAAGCAGAACAACCTAAAAGGTACAGAATTTTCTATGTAAACTGCAGTCCTCTCAAAGCAAGTATGGGAAAGAGTGCTTCGCTATGTTACTACGGGGACAACAGAAACAAAGGGCTGGAGCCCAACGGCAGAGATGATTGGGACCCCGTAACTATTTCCTGCCTAGTAAATGTTGGACGGTGCTCAGGGAAGCCCTGACTGGCACAGGTGCCCCCGGAAGGGGAGAGGCAGTGGCAGCACCTGCTCCCCACCACATTCTTGGCCACCTTTCCTCCGTTCTTGTCCCTTCTGTTTCTTCCTGCCCTCTTGGTCTCCCTTTGTTCCATAGGTCAGACTCCCTGCTTGCTGGGTCTCTCTGCATGCACATGGCCTCTGTTTTCCAGGCCTAATTCAGTGCCATGGTCTCTCCCATGAGATTCTCTTTCGTGCTGTTCCCTGAATCCTATGACACTGGCCCTATTTGTGTTTTAGTGCAATAAAGCAGTCAGAGCCTAAGTGCTTGATTATTATATTATCATGCACCACTATTTTGTTTGTTTTCTGGGGTGAGAATTGCTCTCTTGATTAAATCCTAAGCTCCTTGAAAGCAGGAGGCAGGCTGTGTACCTCTTTCATGTGGCCTGAGGTACAAATCTTTATCTTTCACGTAAAAAATCTCTCCATGAAGACTTCATAACTGTACCTCCTACCCTTTCTTTCATTTTACTCTTACCATTCTTGCTTTTCCTTTTATCTACCTACTCCACTTCCTCCGTTCTCCCCTGCAGCCTAAGTGCCTCAGGCCAGTGGTGCTCACAGCTGTTGCTTAAGCATGCTTGGCACAGTCCAGGCTTAGGGGATTTCTGGCTCCAGATTACTCCAAGCTAGGGATTGTGTTTGAGTGACAGTGGGAACACTGCATTAGACGGAGCTGACTCTAGGCCAGTCAGTCATTGGTTTAGGGAGAGAGAGAGAGAGAGAGAGAGAGAGAGAGAGAGAGAGAGAGAGAGAACAGACAGACAGACACAGAAACAGACAAAAGGACAGAAACACAAAGAGACAGAGAGATAGAGACAGAGACACAGAGAGACAGACAGAGAGAGAGGGAGGGAGGGGGAGGGGAGAGAGAGAGAGAGAGAGAGAGAGAGAGAGAGAGAGAGAGACATATTAAAAGATGCCACAATAGAGAAGGTATTTGGGGACAACAGAATTCACATAAAGAAACTCGATTGCAAAAATTTAAGCCCTAGTTAACTCATTACAACATATTTGTTAACTACATTGTAGATATTTCCATTTGGGGAAAAATCTACACAATTGACATATGCTTTGATGACATACCAAAGGTAATTTTACATCAGCTTTTTTCACTACCAATACTGGTTCTCCTTGTGATCAATGCTCATCTGTATGTTGGGAAGCAATTTCAGCAAGTACTTAGCTTAATCATTTTGTATCTGTACATTGACCGTTGGGTTGCTGCTCCTGGTCCCATCAAGCAGTGTACACTGAAATTCTCCATCCCTTCAGGCAGTACTTTTTTCAATGTTTGTACATGGCTTTCATATTCAATCAATGCAATCATCTGTTCCCTCCCTTCCACTGCTTCTCTTGCCTGGGGAGGTAAGAATCCAGCACTTGTGTCTATTAGAGAATATTTATTTACTACTTCCCTGATACCCCGAGAATTGTAAAGATAGCAGGGCATTCTGGGATCATAAAAATAATGGGAGAAATAAATTTTTTTATCAGCTTGTTTACACAATTATGTAAATGATGAATACTTATACACAGCCGATTCCTCAATTATTCATGGTTTGAAGCTCTTGAAAATTCAATTCAACTAAATCACCTTTTCTTCAGCTGTTGTGATTAGCCAGGTATCGTGTTTTGAGGAAAGGGAAACAAAGACACAATGTGATAAGGAATATTAAAGAAATGAGCAGACGGCTGTAATGCAAGCTGAAGAAGCACAGTGAGTGTCCTGTGGCTTAGAGCACAAAGGGGAACATCTCTTTGGGTGGAGTCCCTTTCATCCATCCCCAGTGCTGCGGTTTGGGATGAACCCCTCTAGCAGCTTCCTCCCCAGTGTCCCCTGCCACTGCTGCTGGCCCACCATCTTCTACAGGTGACACTCACAAGTCTTTGTCTACAAGAAGGACTTAGTGTTTCTCAAGGCCTCACATAAGGGCTACGCATCTGTCAGCCTCTGAAGCCTCAACGTGCCTTGTCATTCCGCCACACACATGCTGCCAGCCATGGGCTGTGTTGCTTGGGCCCCAGTGACCTCAGCGACTTTGCCCATGCTCTTCCTCCTACCTAGATCAACACCTCTTTTTTCTGCTTTCCTTTTCCTTTCTTGGATTCCTCATTGGAAAACTCCTATGAAGACGTGCCTTGCTGTGATCTTCCTCCGAGGTCTGACAGCTCATGTCCTGCCTCTGTATAAGACTTGGTACCCTTTCTGCCCCTTTTTGTCTTTTAGGGTAGGGGTGAGGCATGTGTGTCTTGCTTATAAGACTGTTTCCTGCTTGTGGTCAGCATCCAGACTAGACCTGGCACACAACATGAAGTGTTCAATTCATGCTTCCTAAATTGTACTGAATATCACATGGATGAAAAGAAGATTCCATTTTCCACAGGAATAAAAGGTAAATAAATGTGAGAAATGAAATAGAATATTTTCTGCATAGTTCAGAATAAGAAGGGACAGAAGAGATCAAGTGAGTTTGTTTGCTTGCTTGCTTTAATGGTGACAAGACTCATCTATAAACAGAGGATAAAGGCCTTACAGAAATTGAGAGAAACCCTAAGTGAGGGAAAGGGACAAAGGAAAGGGACAATGAGTGGATCAGACTCTAGAGGAGGTGGGTGAGGAAGACACAGCAGGGTCAGGAAAAGGTAGCCTTTTGCAAAGCAGGGGGACACTTTCTCTGTAAGAGACAAATTAAGGAAGATGTCGGAGACATCCAGAAGAGAGCAGGAGGAAAATTAACAAGGTTGTGTGTGTGTGTGTGTGTGTGTGTGTGTGTGTGTGTGTTACTTGGAACTAAATATAGCACCTGTGCACTGACCCTGCTTTGTTCGTTAGCTTTGAGACAGGGTCTAAGTGCTGAGTTGCCTGGGCTGGACTCTAACTTGTGAGCCTTCTGCCTCTTTCTCCCAAAGTGCTGGAATTATAGGTGCACACCATGCACTATAAGGCCATGCAGGCTCTTTCTGTGTGTCCCTAAGCTTAGCAAAAGAAGAAGAGAGCTTACAGGCAAAATTCTGGCTAAGATACTCACTACCATTAATTGCTTTTATATATAAGTCACAATATACTGAGAGCAAACTCAAGCACAGTATTTAAGAAGTACTGTCAGGAGCACTGACCTCTTAGATAATATGCTCATTAGGAAAGCGGAGCAGCACAGGATGGAATGCTTACTTTCCTGGGGCTGAGGGGCTAAGCCTGAAGGCTCTGCCACTGTCTCTGATATTCTGTCTTCCCTTCCATATGGAATAATGATATGAGCCCCAGCTGGTGGGAGTTTGGGATGGAGTTATACACTGTGATTCGGTAGCTGTACTTTGTTGAGCTTCCTCAGCTCCAGTTTTGTCAGGCAGCCTGAGAAGCCATGCACATTCAATTGTGATTTCTGCTCCCAGCCACAGTTTAAATCCTTTCAAAATCCCTCAGTGGTCCCCGAAGGCTGGAATGAGCTTTGGATTTTCTGGGCCAGAGTGAGAGGAGTAAGTTTGCCCCACAACTCAGCTTTCTCATCTCTAGGGTGGCGCCCGGGGGAGGGGGGCTTTATCTGCCATTCAGGAAAACTTGGCAGCTTGTGTTTACCCAAATGCAAATCAAACACAAGGTTTAAGCTCAAAGTTTGACTTCGGAAGAGCTGGAAGAACAGCTCCATTTGTTGAGCTTTCCAAAAGCTTTCAAGAACTTAGGTTCAATGACACTTCTTGAATGACCACTCACCTTCAGAAAAGCAAACCCTGTTTTCAAGTTTCCACATATTCTGGGATATCTAGATATCCGATTTGGAAGTAGGAGGATGGTAAGAGAAGAAAAGTCTTTTTTTGTTTGTTTGTTTGTTTGTTTGTAAGGCTACATTTACATTAATATTGAGTGATTTAAAAATTATTTATTTATTTATTTGGAACAGGGTCTCACTATGCAACAAAGATCAGGGATCATAGTGATCCTCCTGTCTCAGCCTCCCCAGTGCTGGGATTACAAGTGTGTACCACCATGCCCGGTATCAGTGGCTGGCTCCACACGTCCCAGGGTGGGCCAGTGCGCATGTGTACTGACAACAGAAACCAGGTCCTTGTACCCACCAATCAGGTGCTTAGACTGCTGAGCTATTCCCCCAGCCAGAGCAACTTTTTTATATTTACTGTTGGTTTTGTTTTTTCTTGCTTTTTTCATGTTTTGTTTTTACCTTTTTCTAAACTTCACAGAGGGGATATATAAATCAGAAGGTGGTGTCTGTTTGCTCCATGGATGAATCTGTTTCTCTGGAACATAAACCACTCACCTGAGTTATAGCAGGTGCTGAATATCCTCACACAATGAGACTTTTCGAATTTCTGATTATTTTATGATTCTTGGTAGAAGTGCGACATTGACAAAATTAACATTGAATTAAATAACAAAATAATAGCTGCCCACTAAAAGTTTCTGCCTAAACTGACAGAAAGTTCCCAGATGGTATGGAGGCACAAAGAGCTTCAGCACACCTGAAAGACTGAATTGTGTCTGGGCCCCTTGTCCCTGAATTAGCTTGCTTGAAAATGCATGGTCATGGCAACTCACTCACACACAGAATCATAGACCCTGAGACATGACAAGAACCTGGGAGACGCACACAAACCCAACTTCATGTTGCCAAAAGCCACAGGAGGAGGAGAGCACTTCAGCATCTGCACAGACCAGGGCAGCCACAAAGCTGGGAGCTCTGTTCCCCAAATATCACATTTATCTCAATTTGGCAAGAAGTTGAAAGCCTATCTGGGACCACTTAAGTTCTAATGGTATTAAGGTTCATCTAATCAGCTCTTAAAATAAGCTTCTTGCAAATGCATGGGGATTGAAGGTAAGACAGAAGCAAGCTGAACCAGGTAGCTTAGGCTCGCCTGATCAACGCACGTTGGTTTGTGTCACTATGGAATTGTGAGATACCTTCCTGCCTTCCTGTTTGGTAACCTCTGCAATTGCCACACCAGGCCATGTTAGTGAGAAGCAGCTTGTGAGTGCATGACACAGAAAGTCAATCTGGACAGGTAGCATCCTCCTATGAAAATGACCCTACTTGTGGGACAAGGCCCAGCAGGAAAAGATAGATGGCCTCTGTGCCTGAGGATGGCTTTCAAACTTAATAGACAGAACAGATGATACTTCTAAAGACTGTCTCTCAGCGCAGCCCTTTCAAGCTGAGGACCTTCTAGACCTGCCTTTCCCTGGGCTCAGGAACTTCTGTCGGCTTTGCACTCATGTGGACCTGACCCTGGTGCACACACGGCTCTGCTGTGATGTTGGATCATGACCCTCCCCTGCCCCTTCCCTGCTTTGAACAGCAAGCTCATCTTGTTCATGAGCATTCTTGGCTCAGCCTGTGGGTTGAGTACCAAAGGTAAAACCAAGGGCAAGATCCTGGTTCCTGGAGTGAAGCCACCTCCAGATGTAAATGGTCATACTTGTCCTCAGCTGGCCTTCCCTGTCGCACTGCCTGCAGCTGCACACCATTTCTCAGAAGCCCTTCCCCAAACTGGAGTCTCATTCAAAGACCCAGGCTCCCTCTTTCATCCTTCCAACCCTTCCAGAAAAGACCTCACATAGCAGGAGTGGATGAAAATACATAGCTATCCTGTCACGTTAATTACTTGTCCTACATTTAAACCACTACTCTTTATTTCTTTAACATCTTACCAGAAGAGAGGGACAGCACCCTAAATCATGTTTGCATTGGACCTTTACTAAGAAGTCAGTATACTGCCAAATGTTTTCTTTGGTTGGGGAGTTTAATACTCCACTGCAAGTGGTTTGTCAAATATTCACTTCTCTGTAGAAGAATTTTCTCTGAACAGAGTGCTAATAAGTGAAAATTTCCTCATCCTAGTATATCTCCAGTGAGGCTTTTTTGACAGGGTCCTCTAATTGCTGGTCTACCCTGCTCCAGCCGCATTTGGTTTTGGAGAACTTGATCTCAACCAGCTGGTAGCCTGGAAGCATCAAATTAACCAATTTACCCTCTAATGTGGATGGCTGACAGCCAGCTCCATGTGACGATGTCTCTTGTGATTTTGAATATTGAACAATGTTGTAAGTGCCCTCGGTGGTCAAGTGTGTCCAAGCGAGGCAAGATGCTGCCGAGAACATTCTGGACTGACTCACAAGCTTCAGAAAAGGCTTGTCTTAGGTCTGGAGAATACCAGGATGAAGACTGAATACATGATGATTCTCAGGGTAGAAGTGTGCTGTTCCAGAACAAACTTTAACAATTGTATAAACAAATAGAGAGGGAAGGCTGGTGAGTACATTATCATTGTTTTGTACAGTAAAAAATGGCCATGCCTGTTTGAAAAGTTCCTAATCCAATGAAGTAGGTTTGAGCGCCCTGGAAAGTTATTAAGGGAGCCAAATATTCATTGTGCCTGTCAACCTGTGAATCTTCAGTCTTCTCCTGTGGGCCATTTTTTAGAGGTTATTATTTCAACCTGAAAATTCTTTAGACATATATATGTGGTAGGAAAAAGGAATTAGGAAAGCTTTTAAATTAGAAGAAATAAAACGACAGGTTTTTCCTCCAGCCGTATAAATAGTTATGGATAGAGATAAAGAGATGGATATTTTTTCATAATATTTTATTAGGGGTTTTGGAACTCTAGAAATTTTAGAGCCAGGCTGGTGAATAATTTAGCATTGATTCATGCAGGCCCAGTGCGGGTGTGGGTAGGCTGGGAAGCAAGACTAGCCTGTTGGAGGAGCTGAGCACAGAGACATACTTTTATTACCAAATGCAGTTCAGAAATATTTTATGAGAAGCCAAACACCCTAGTTAGTACCCAGCTCCCCTCTTGTTTTCAGACATTACATGGTGCCCAAGAAGCAGATGTGATTGACCACCCCATCTTAGGGGAGAATCTCACCCCCCTTACCCGCTTCACGCCCCCCCCCAGGCAGTTGTTTCAGTGACAAAGGTCTCAGAGCCCTGAGTAGATGCAGTTACTAGTGTAAATAACCCACTATTGGAGTGATGAATGGTAAAAGGGTCGCAGCAAACAGTACCTTTTGTGACAGTGCCTCCGATGTTTTCTCTTGATCCTAACTCCAAAAGATATCGGCTCTCTGTATGCTTAGGATGCTATGGATGCCTGAAACAGAAAGAAGGTGGAGCAGAAATACAGTTAGGGTTTCTAAGTAAGGAACCTCAGTTTCCCTTTCTATTCCAAACACTTTATTTTCTTTTAAATTAAACTGGGGTTGGATCATCTAAGATTTCTAAAACAAAAACAACTGCTGTTTATTATTTGTTCACTTCAGAGTTTCATTTATTTCACTAATTATAAAAATTCATTTTCATACTTTTTCAATAACATGGTAAATATTTACAGTAGAAATTCAATAGAGTGATTATAAATCCAGAAATGTGTTTTATACAACAAATTTAGGGCTCTTAGAAAATGGCTGTCACATATACTTAGATGATCTGATGGTGACAAATATTTTGCGTTTCCTCCGTGGAGCTTTTCTCCAGGCAGTCCCTTTTCCCCTCAAGCCTGAGCCGCTTTTATGTTCTTAATATTCTCAGCATGTGAAACAGGCCTGTCATGAAAGTCACCCATTTATCATCAACATCTTTAAGTGTGTCACTTTCGGTCCTGACTCTCTCTCTCTCTCTCTCTCTCTCTCTCTCTCTCTCTCTCCTTTTTTATTTTAGAGAGAAAAAAAGATAAACATAACAATGACACCGAGGTTCAAAACAGATCAGTAGGACAGCTCCAACAGTTGACACCTTGCATATCGTTGTCTTCCCAGTCGTTATTCAGAGTAGAAGACATCAGCATGATATCTTGCCTATACAATATTAGCACAACATTTTCCTTTCAAGAAACTAAGAGAAGCTGGCTGTAACTGTCTTAACTATCTTGTGCATACACACAGTTTTTGCCTTTCTTCCTTTCCCCTATCACAGTTTGTCATTTCTTTTGGATACTTTCTTTTCAATTCACAGTATCAATTGTATATTTCAGATCTTAGTTAGTCTTACTTTTCTCCCAGTAGTGAAACAATATGATATTTACATATATGAGTCTGATTTATTTTGCTTATGAGTATGGTCTTGAGTTGAATTCATTTACCTATGAAAGACTCCACTTTGTCAATCTTTATGGCTGAATAGTACTCAATTATATAAATAAAACCCCTTCAAACTAGCTGTTCCCCTTCTAGGTATCTTCCCAGAAGAATTAAAAACAGCACACCATAGGAATATAGGTGCACCCATGTTTATAGCCACACAATTTGTAATAGGATCTTGGACTCTGGATTCTCCTTGAGGCCAGAATCTGCCCCACTCTCTGCTTTAGCTCTTGTCCCAAGCACAGTGACAGAACAGGAAAGAAAGAAAGATGAAAGAAAGAAAGAAAGAAAGAAAGAAAGAAAGAAAGAAAGAAAGAAAAAAGAAAGAAAGAAAGAAAGAAAGAAAGAAAGAAAGAAAGAAAGAAAGAAAGAAAGAAAGAGTAATTCTCTCAGGTTAGAATCACCACTATAAGAAGCAGGGGCACCTATCGGAAGTGAGAAGCTTCCTGTCAGTCTTTTTAATCAGGGGGCTTATGCAGAATTCAGGCCAGGCCTTTCCTACATGGTCCCTAGTATCTGTCAACATAGTTGGTAGCCTGATAATTATGCTGTCAAGGGCTTCCTTCTCACAAACCTTGCTAAGCCTTGAGGATCTCATTTATAAGCATCTAAAGAGAATGCATTTGCAAAACTTGATTGCAGTGTGAGGGAGAAAGGAGAGAGCATTTAGCTAAGGTATAGACTCGATCATTTAAGTTGCCCCTGGAATGAAAAGAGGAGCTCATGGAACCTCAAAGTTGGAGGAAGGGTAAAGGTCAGTCAGTTCTGGAAGGACACATAGACTCCATCACTGGTGTGCACTCCAGTATATCAATAGGCTGCCTGTGGAGTGGGGCTGTCCAAGATCCTGAGGCTGTAACACTAGGCAAAACATGGTCCTAGGGCTTGCTGGTGCTTGAGATAGAGATAGTGGAGATCACAAAGATGCCTGGTATTTTTCTCTTCCACTTGTAATCTGTTTGCTGAATGAAAATAATCATAGGTTCTTTGGACACTGTAATTTGGATAGTAATTGCACCAAATTTTCAGCCTACTTTGAAGCTAGAGTTCTGGTATTAGACAATTTTTCCTTCCACGGAATTAAAACTCCCTCCCATTTTTCCTTCTACCTATTGCCTTTTTCCTCATCCTATCTGCGAAGGTGGCTGTCACACTCAGAAAAGCTGGTTCAATGTCTTTTGAACCAACTAAGTCAAAAGTTATCAAAACTGTTGGAAAATCTACAGTTGAGTCCATTAAATACTGAACACACTTCAACACAGTATTTATCTGGTATCTTCAACAAGATAGAGACATATTCATTCATCAATTCATTCAATTAATATTTATTTATTTATTATGTATTTGGTACAGAGTCTCACGAAGCAGCTTAGACTCCTAGTGATCCTCCTGTTTTCAACCTCTCCAGCACTGGGATTATAAAGTGTGCACCACCGTGTCCAGACTTTGGCTGGCTCAGTGTGCCCAGGGGCGGGGCTGGCATGGTACGTGGTCCTAGGGATTAAACCTGGGTCCCTGCACTTGCCTAAGCAGGTGCTTAGTCCACTGAGCTATCTCACTGGCCCTTAATATATGTTTATTATGGTTTAAAATGTTTTTATTTAATATTCTAAAACTTGGAAAGGTGCTGCATGCTTACAGTAATAAGGGAATCATTATGAAGAAAAGCTAATCATTTCTCCCCCATCTTCCGTTAGGTAATATTTTAATAGAATTGTATGTATCCTTTACCCAGTCATGGTTTCTTAGAAGACAGATGGAGACTAGGTATGAACCTAGAAGTTTCTCTGGACTTGTGTTTATGTCACCACATCTGCAGGATTGCAGGAAGCAGAACTAGCCTGGGGCTACTTTGAGCTGACCTGCATGAGAAAGGGCCCAGAATTGCACCATATATATAGGCCAGTCTTTTCACGTGGGCTACCCATAAGGAGGAAGTGGGCACAGCTTTGGGTAAAGAAGTTCCTTTTGGCTGAGAGCAATGGCTGTAGAGGGGCTCAGCTGTGAGCCAGGAGCAGCCAACACTCCTGGCAGATTGCCCACAGTACACACCTGCCCTTTTGCTCATTTAAACCTAATTATACAATATAAGTGATATATGGGATGTTTTTGTTTGTTTGTAGTTCCTAACTGAAACAGTCTGTAGCTTGCCTTGTCTTAATGTACATACATCACCACTTTCCCCTTTATTTATGCATACATACATGTACCTCTACACGAAGATCGTACTATGCATCTAGGCCTTTTTAGGACACCTTTTTTCTGTTGCTTGGCTTTCCCCAGTGCTTGGCCTCCCCTGTACCATCTACATTATCTCTAACCCCCATATTGGCAGCATGGAACAGACCCCTGTGTACTTCCTTTCTCACTCACCTACCCACCTGTAGACATGTGTGAATATGCGTGCATGAGCTTATTCACTTTTCTGGTCATTGGCAGTGCCCATACCACGCATGGGGATATGAGGAAGAGCACACAGCCTCAGCCCTTGAAGGGCTCCTTCCACAGAAACAGCATGTGAAACGCAGGAGGGAAGGTCCCATCTGGAGTCAGGCACGGAGGACACAGTCATTTTGAGGATAAGAACCAGAACACTATTCGAGTCCTGTGGTCTTTCCCTTTAAGCAGTTTAAAAAATAGGTCTCAAACTGGGCTGAGAAGTAATAGAATTGGAGCAAGCCTGTGCTGATTTTCCTGAAATCATAACCACACTTTCTCTGTTAGAACGAAGCCTATCATAAACCTAATACACTGGCCTTTGTGATAGGACATGCATTACTGATCCACTTAATTTGATTAACAAGCTGTACATCCCTAAAAATGTCATACAACAGGCTTATCTTAGGTTTGATTTTCACATAACTAGAGGCCAGGCAGAGGATTCTTATGACAGAAATTGGAGGTGGAATGTCACAACACGACATATATACCTGAGCTAGCAAATTCTAGAGGCAAAGCCCTTGGTTAAGGTAAATATCAGTTATAGGGCTGATGCTCCCAAATACTTTTAGCCTGCACTCCTGTAGAGGGCTGTGAGTGAGAGGGCCCTGGCACAAGGAGAGATACACAAGTGCATGAGGATCTGACCACCCAGTAGCTTTGGCAAACAGATATGTCTGTGTATTTTCTTGCCCCCTCATTCACCCACACTTTCTATCATGTCCAGTGTTTTCTAGAGTCAATTTATAATAGCTCATCTTTGGAAAAAAGTTTGATCTGAAACATGTTCAGCAAACATGCACTACATACTCCTTTCCACCAAATGTTGACCTCCTTGTATTGGAGGTGAATTCAGCCACATGAGGAGCATAGGTTAGACTTTGCCAAGATTGCTAAGGTTAGGCTCCCTACCCATGACTTCCCAGGTGGGATAAGATCTGAGGAGTCCTGAGTGCACAGCCCAAGAGACACTGTTGAGTTCAATCACAGATTTTCTGCAAAATCTTTTGCTTTTTTGATGGAGATAAATTATGGGCAGAAGAAAGGTACCTGCTAGGCCAGGTGAGACACAGCAATTAAATACTGCCAAGGAGGCAAACTTCATAGCCATAGTTCATTCTGATGTTCAGCATACACGGTGGTGCTTGGAATGTGTGGATTTCTGTATTGTGAATTGTTGGAGATGTTGCAGTAATAGTGATTTGATTCCAAGGATGCTGATTAGCTCTAAACAAAATTACTCAACACCTGAAAATATGATTTATTTTTCCCACAGTTCTCAAAGCAGTTGGTAGCTGCACAATGGATCAGATTGTGAGTGATCAATAAATTGTACTTAGTCACCTTAATGAGAAAATTAGAACGATGCAACCCATATTTTCTCCTAAACTCACAAGGTCTCCACCAATAGGGATCTTGAGTGACTGTTATTTCATATTTCTGCTTTTGGTCATATGAATGTGACTATTAGAAGGATTTCTCTGACCCACTGGTACTGGCAGTTTGCAATTCAGCAGGGTGCAAGAGTTCATGAACTCTCAATTTGTTGTCTATGGATGCATAACAAATGAGCTTGAAATTCAGTGGCTTAAAACAACCAACATTTATCACTGCATAATTTCTATGGGTCAAGAGTTCAGAAATGATGATCTGACTCATGATGCCTTAGAAGGTTTCAGCGAAGATGTTGAGTAAGGCTGCAGTCACCTGATAAGGATAGAGGCTCTGGGTCCCCAAGGACTCAGGTATGGGACACTGGCCACTGCAGTGGGTCTAAGTTGCTCCTCATGTGGACCTCTTAGGGCTGCTTCAGTGTCCTCACAGCATTGTCCCAGAGTGAGCAATCCACAGATTGCAAGGTGTAGGCCACAATATCTTTCATGGATAACCTTACTGTCATCTCTACAATATTCTGCAGGTTAGCTGCATTCCATATGGGAGGGAACCCACACAAAGCATAGATACTAGAAAGCAAGGATCAATTGGAGGTCATGTTGAATGCTAGCTACTAAAAAAATGCTTTCTTCGCATTTCTAATAATGGTCAAGAAAGGAAAAAAGACTTTTTGGCATCTTATTTCTCCTTAGAACAGCAAATGGCAAATATGGGATTTATTTCAAATCATTCTCTTGCTAACCACATACTTTTGAAAAAGATATTTACTTAATCTCACTAAACACTCATTTTCTAGTCTGTCAAATGGGGATAAAAAGATTCTCGTATAGGGACTGCTGTGAAGACTTAAGATTCACAGTATGTAAAAGGCTTAGCTTAGCGATGAACAAAATGGAACTTCCTTCCCCTCACCCTCTCCTCCAGGGCCCTCTGGAAACAGCTGGAAGATGTGGGGAGGTGACCCCAGTCACAGTGGGCTTCCTCTCCCCTCAGCTCTCTCCAAGCTGGTTTGCTGACCTCTGGGAAGGGCTCAACCTTGACAATTTAAGTTTCTTTCTCCCTGTGAAGATTTTGAGGCTTAATAAAGTCTGGACATGTAAGAGACACTGCAGTTCTTTCATATCTTAATTAGCAACTAATTGAGTAGAGGCACTGTTGTCTGGAATATCTGACAGACAGGCTCAATAATTATCTTTTATTATTATTACTAATGGAGAATATGGTCAGGGGGTTCGAGTTTTCCCAGAATCTCACATTTAATTGAATGGCCCAGTGGAAAATCAAAATGAACAGACTGCCCTTTCCACATTGTTTTATTAAAAATGTTTTGAAATGTGGTGGCGCCTTCGGCTCAGTGGTTTCGCTGGCCTATTATCTCTGGCTGTGATCTTTACCTCAGCTTGGAGGAAGAGGGATGTGCCACCTCGAGGTTGCAGTGTCCCTCCAGAGAGCACACAATAACGTCTTGATGACTGCCAGCAGTATTTCATTAACACCCTTGCCTCTTCTCCAGGAAAGGTCTTGGTTTGGAGGTCAGAAGAGATCATTGCTTTAAGGGGAGAACTGGGGGACGGAAGGGAGGTGTTTTAGAACGTTGTCATAGTGATGTTGGCTGGGTCTCCTGGATGTCCTAAGCCGGAGGGGCAAGAAATCATCATTGAGGATGGTAGTCCAACACCTTCGTGTTCACACAAGCAGGTGGCATATCTGGGGCCAAGGTCTGTCCATAGCTTGTGGGGTCACAGGGGCAAGACACGCTGGGCCTGACATTTAACCCATTCTGAATGCACGTCATAAATTTTTCTCATGTGTTTTTGCCAGCGATGAAATATGCCAGGCTAAGCCTCCCCAATTCTAGAATTAACCTGGGACAGGTGACCATGTGAAAAACTACCCACATACTCCAGGGACAACTACAGTTGCTACAGAGAATCATTTTGTGCAGAATAAGGGACTCTCTCTACCCACACACGTGCATGTGTTTGTATAAACTGTATGAACTGCCTACATTTAGTGCTGCCTCGGTATCATCGTTCTAAGTGGATTATTTGGATGAGTCCCTCACACTCTGCTTCGTGAGACAGGAACCTGATCTGTATATTTGGCAGGTTTTGAGTGGAGTCAGTTGGTTTCCCTCATCAAGTGGGCGATTTCCATTTTTCACAATCACAGTTCAGGCTGGAGATAATTCATCAGGTTTAACAAGAGACTTGAAATCAGTGGGACAGCTTGTGGAAACAGGGCTGGAAACTCTGGTGCGGCCTGTGCCCTGAGAAGGCCTGGTCACTTGTCCTGTCCACAGTGATGATCTGGGCATGGGGCAGCCCCTTTCCACAGTGCGCTTCCTGGAGTTTGTGATGCATATTTAGGGTGCTTAGGGTCGGTTCTTTCCTGAGGTCCCTATTCAGTATTCCTGAGCCTCAACATCTCTCTCAGTGAAACTACAATCCAATAATCCTAAATGGAGCAGACTGAATGTATGAAAAATGGATTAGTAATGAGCTCCACATCTTAAGTAGACCAATGTTAGCAGCGGCTCCATGGCTGATATTTTTAAAATTTCTTTTGTCTTCTTCCCCCTAATCCGCATTTCAGAAATTTTCTATAATGTTCATATTTTGCTTTAGTTCTGAAAAAATAAATATTCTTAAAAAAATCCTGAAAGTCATAGCTCTAACCTATTTTTATCAAGCCTTACAGCCATAATTTTAAGCCTGAGGTCCACAGAGGGCCCACACACTTCACTTGATAAAAGAACTGCATCTTTATTTTCACCAACCTCTCACAAAAATTTAGAATTTTCTCTAATTTTGAATGTAGACAACAAGCCACAGTGGTATTAGCAGTAGCTATAATTTTGTCACAAGTAGAAATCACAGATTTTTTTATATCTCATTATAGTTGTTGCAGATATGTTGAAATATTGTTTAAGCTTATTACTACTTCAAAATTACAGTAGTTATTAGGCCTGCCAGCAGATCTTGTTATTTACTGTGTTAATAAAGAAACACATATATTACTATACCACAAATTTGGTTTTTTAGTATTTTGATAACCGTATTTCAATAAAGGTGCCATTTCCTCAGCAATCTTACATATGTATTATTTCTATGATTTAAACTACCAGCCTGAGAAGGGACTCATAGCTTCACCAGACTGCCAAAGGGGTTCACGATGTAGAAAAGTTTAAGAGTGTGCGGATTAACAGAGAAGAGAGGGAGCTGGCATTTGTTGAGACGATGAGCTTCCTGTACACTAAAAGCCTGTAAGGAAGACACCAGCGTTACTTATTGCTATGGACTGAGCAGGTCTCCTGAAAGCATAGGAGTGAGAGATCTATTCCTCAAGCTCATGTGTTGATGGCCTTTGAGATGCGGAGGCAATTAGGGTTAGATGAGGTCACCAGAGTGGGCTCCTGATGATGCTATTAGTGACTTCCTAAGAAGAGGAAGAGAGACCCAACCTGGTGCATTGGCTCTTTCTCACCATGACACCCTTCACCATTTTATGATGCAGAAAGAACGCCCTTGCCAGATGCTGATCAGATACCAGCATCTCGTTCTTGAATGAGAACCATAAACCAAAGAAACTTCTAGTCTTTCTAAATTTCCTGGTCTCTAGTATTTTGTTATAGCAATGTAGAATCATGTAAGACATCCTCGTTTTGCAGTCAGGAAACTGAGACACAAAGAGGTGGAGTAACTTTTTCAGGCATATTCAGCTTCTAATTGGCAAAGCTAGATGAGAGCTCAGGAAAGACTGAATCCAGATGGTATCTTTTGTTCTTCCTTTGCCTCCACAGATGAGTCAATGTTTGATATATTTATATGTGGCCAAGCCCTCCGCTGCTGTTTGGCTGCAAGTTTCATGGGGTGTGTTTGACTTTACAGCAAGAGTACAAACCCTCCAAGTACAAGGTTTGGATTATTTTTCATTGTGTGTCCCTCCAAAGCTCCTATTGTAATGGAATTAAAGAATTATGCTCTGAGCACTAAGATGATTAGCAAATATTATAGAACTTTTACTACTATATGTAACCGCTGACTTCCACATCATATTTAGCCTTACCCTGAAAGTCATAAGTCACTGTGTGTTCTTGGCTAACAGGGTTCTATTTATAAAGCGACTGCCTCCTTTTCTGGGGATTCTTCCTAGGCCCCTCTGCCTCTTCCTTATTCCACCTTCCATTCTCATCCCTTTGCCCAGGGCCTCTCTGCATCTGAAGGCAGCAGGAAGTTCTGGGGACTGAAGCCTGACAAAGACAAATGCTTCATAACCAGGAGGCCTGGGTACATGGTCCTTCACTGATCACCAAACCTGGAACACCACACTGGAAAGGCACCCCTTGGAGAGCACTTAACTTGGGCCTAATTACATTTGCTGGCCATCAATCACCAGGGCAATTTCCGTCGGAGCCCCTGTGCACTCGCTCCTCAGCGAAAGAAACAGAAAATGAACCCAGAAGAAGAGAGAGAGAACTTTGGATCAAAGGTGAGGCCCCTTCTCCTTCTCCTCTGATATAAAGACCTTTCTTAGTCAAGTATACACAAAGGGATGTATTTCTTCTCTCCTTTAAATGGCTCTGAGGACAGGTTATCTTGAAGACAGTCCTTGGTTGGCAAAGGTGTGACCTTTAAGACCAGAGACGAAGTATATTTTTTCTGACAGTTATCAAGCCTCTCTCAAAGAGAACCAGTTTCCTTTCAAGGGACCTGACCTGAGGGTGCTACTTGATGACTGGCCCAGGAGTCTCTCTCTTCTTGGAACAAGTTCAATTTTAATTTGCTTGGTATCATCCTGTCCCTTGGATCTGCGATTAAGGGGGGATCAATTGCTAGAGTGATAAGAGATAAACTTCCCAAGCATTTGATAAAAGAGCTCTCTGTAGGATTTGCCTGGGCTATGGGCCAGACCCCTGCTGCTTTCCCATCCTAGGAGAACATAGGACTCTTAGCAGAGTGCGCAGATAGCACTCAGTCCCTCTCCCTTGTGAGGATCCTGGTCAGGCTCTGGGACAAAGGGATTTGTCTGGAGCTCAGGAGTTGAACAGGTGTAGGTGGGGAGTAACCCACTCGAACAGGAAGTAGATTTTATCAAGTGTCAAATGCAAATCCACTGGCGATACAATTACCGTTTTTGAATGGGACACTTCTTTTTTTGAGTCAAACTTTCCAAGGTTAAATTCCAAAGAAGAATATTTAAGAAATTGAGCCATGGAAAAATATGGGAGGAAAAAGCCAGAGGTCAACAGCTTGATGTACATAAGAACATCCCTGAAAATTGGGTACAAGGCACAAGGGATAACACTATAAAAGAGCCACAATAGGCCAACAGGTCTCAGGCACTCAAAGTGGTTCTGCTCAGATACTGGCCTTAGGGGTAAAGGGAAAGAGTGGTACAGGACTGGAGCACAGAAAGTAGCCATCGATGGTATAACTAATAAGGCCATTATCCCTTGAGCTACAAGAGCTTTAGTAGCGCTTCAGTCTTAGTAGGACTTGTGTTTAGGTCAGAAAGTCCCAGGGGAAAAAAGCTTGAAGATAGTAATCCAATAATCTTTTCCAAATATGAAGGTAGAGGAATTTAGTGCAGCAAGGGCTGGGAGAAGTGGATTGTGTTTAGCAAGAGATAGGCCCTAAAAAATTAAAATTTATTTTCTTTAATCATTATTGTGACCATAAAAATTAATACTTCATGTAGAATCTTGAGTTCTTGGAGTATGCAATGACTCAATGTTGTCCCCTAGTCATGTGTTTTATAGAATACACTATTTGGATTAGTTGGCTCTTTCTTGGTTGAGATTGTCTGAGTATTGCCCATGGACTTCCATTCTTGGCTTCTGTCCAAGTTATGTTGGCAGATTAAGCAGATTAGGGTATGGCTAACTGGCTGGAGAAGCTGTCATGACCAGCCAATTAAAAACTTCCAAGATACATGCACAGAACTGTTTCCAAAATCCTGTACATGGAACCAATCAGAAAGTACTATATCCAATTTTTCCTGGTTTTGATAGGGTAGCCTAGACATGATGCAAGCCTGAGAAGTAGAAGATACAAAGGTGACCACAATGGTGCTCGTGGCCACTGAGTCACAGTGGCCCATTCTCAACCTTAGAGTATGCTTCTTTTCTTATGTTTAGTTGACCCAAATTCACTTGGCAGATCATGCTTTCTTTGATCACATCTTTCATAAATGCAAAATCTCTCTTGTTTTGTACTTGTTTTGACTAATTCTTTGATCAGGACAGAAAGAACCACTTATACAAAAGACTCCAGCACCCAAAAATTCAATAACATTCTGCCAAGGACTTGACAATCACAGTTATTCCAAACACACATATTTCCAAATATACTAAGGGTGGCAAGTAGGGCCACCTCTTAATCCAGCTTCTCTCTCAGCCTAGAAGGAGGTAACTGATCTCCCAGATATTGAATTCATGCACAAGGAACTGAGGCAGGGGCCTGGGAGTCTTCATATACCCTGCAATTTCTACCCAGGTAGACCAGTCAGGTCTGCAAGGGGGGTTTCAAGGAAAAGGCCAGCTTCACGGTTTTAATATTTTCCAATCTGATATTGATGTTTGAACTGACATCATGACATCCTTGAAGATGCAGATAATAATTTTTCATGTTAGTCTCTTTGGTCAGTGAGGATCTGATGCGCATGGCAGTGTACTTTGAGTAAAACTAGTGCCATGCTCCAAAACTAAATCTACATCCACTCAGCTTTCACAGATGACCTCTCTTTGACTCTGTGCTCTGGAAAAGAGATGGAAAAAGAAAATACAAACAGCCATTTATGTACTGGTCACTTACTATCTATGATAATTAAGTTCGCTGGAGTTAAAGAGATAAACAGAAAAGGTTCCTCAAGGGAGCAGACCCATAAAGAAGACACAGCCCTATATGCAAAGTGATTCCTACATGGCTTCTGTCCCAGGGGTACAAGCAAAGCTGAACAAGGAATCCAAAGGCTGCTGGGGAAAAAAATCATATGAAGGAAGTGCCAGGGCTCAGAAATAGGAAAGAGCAACTCAGGGAGAGAACCCATTGTGCTGGGCCCATTTTCTCCTCAATATTTACTTGGAATCCCTTTCCACAGGGTGAGACTGAAGACAACACAGGCACTGTGCAATGTGCATCACTGAACTGTAAAGAAACCTCACCATGCCTTCTAAGAATGGGCCAGAACCAGTAAGAGATGTCTTCATGCCGGTTAGCTGCTTATGCACCATTTAAGGTCGTGACAAAAGCCTCCAAGTCCCTGTTTTTGAAACTCCCATTTGTGCCATGAGATTCACATTGTTATGCTGCTATTTACCCTTCCCAGAGATATTTTCATTTTAAACAAAATCATGTCACTCATATTATAGCATGAGCTGCTCTGATCAGCTATTGACCGGAAGTATCAAGAGTGAAGGACCTATGGACTGACAGGGAGAACCAGAAGATAGAGAAAGCATGCTAAGTCTACCAAAAATAGAGATAAAGAGGACAAACAAAATCAGCTTCTTACTTTCTGTACATTGCAAAAAAAGTGTAACAAAAGAGTCGTGAGCTGGCAAGTCAGTCTTGGGTGTGAACTGGGGAGGGAGCTGGCATTGTGCTTTGGGTTTGTTTCTTACTTTTGTATTCAAACTACAGTATTTCCATTGCAATTCCTTCGTCAGCCAGTCCTTCACCTGGTCACCCTAACAAGTGTCACCATGATGACAGAGTCTGTGTGATCACCACACTCAGAGCACTTCTGCCTGGAAGCCTCAGGTAGGCTTCCTTTCTCTGCAGCTAGCAGAGAGGGTGACCTGATGCACTGATGAGCACATTCCCAGACAAAATGCACCTGGAAGGTAGCGTTCTAGTCCTGGCTGTCAGTGTTGCTGCTGAACACCTGAGGTGGAAGGCCGGTTGTTAGAACCCAGAGTCTGTGAGGGGAAAGGAAAGGCTTCCAATTTCCTTTCCTCAGTCAGAGTGACTCAGAGAGAAACACAAAGCAGATTCAAGTTTGCTCAAGAGAGCTGAAAGCTAAAGAAAGGGACTCAAATTCAGCTCCTCTGACTACAGCATCCTAGTCCTACCTATGGGTCACCTTGGTCTAGGGCTATGTGTTTCCAGCTCTTTGAAAACAAGTAAGTATCCCAGCAACCCTGAGAGAGGACAGCCAGACACTTGTCTTTGGTACATTTGTTCCTGAACCATACCTCTGCCCACACATTATTCTGATCACACCTATCCATTCTCCCTCCCTGAAGCCCCTCCCATCCTGGTCCTGTTATTTTCAGATATTCACCACCTCTACTTCCTCATCCTACTCACCAAATTCCTCCTTTCATTCTTAGCTGTTTCCAAATCATTCTCCAGGCTTCTCCCAGAGGGATTTATCAAAAACAAATTTGCTTGGATCATTTCCCTCCTTAAAGCTATCAAGGTATAAGGTGTGACCAAGGCCTGTTATGATTGGGTCCCACTTACTGCCCCAAGCTTCTTGTCAATGTTCACATTCCCTTGCCTCCTCTCTATATTATAACTGTGGTCACTACTTGCAAATTCCTACCTCACATTCCTTCATTGAATTTTGCAATTGGCTGTTCCATCTGACAGCAAATAGCTGCCTGTTAATGCTTATGCTCCAAGGTTCACTTTCTCCAGAAAGACTTCCTGACATGCTATTTCTCTACAACCCATGGACCCATAGATACACCAGGAAGTTTCTTTCTCAGTCAGTCTCTCTGTCTTTCTCTGTCTCTGTCTCTGCCTCTCTCTCTCTCTCTCTCTCTCTCTCTCTCTCTCTCTCTGTTTCTCTCTCTCTGTTTCTCTCTCTCTCTCTCATTATTACATGGGGGACATAATACTTATCAGTGGATTAATCCATTGAGGGATTTATGAATATGTTGTTAGGGGGTTGGGCCTATTGGTTAGAGATAGATCAATGGAGGCATAACTTAGGTGGTATATTCTTGTTCATAGCTCCTCCCTTCCTCCTCTCTCTCTTCCTGTTTTCTGGTTGCCATGGTGGCACCACCTTCCTCCCATCGTACCTTCTACCTGCAATTTCTGCCTTGGAGCCAGCCAGCCAAGGATGAAATCCCCTGAAGCCAACAGCCTAAATAAACATCTCATCCTTTAAGTATCAGGTGTCAGTATTTTGTCCCAGTATGAGAAAGTAACTAATACAGAAAATTAGTTGTTTCTATGAGTGTATCTAGTGGTGTGGTTCACAACCATTTGAAACCAACCCTGTAAAAAGGACTTTGGGAAGGTTTGGAGAGTCAAGCTAGAGAAGCCCTAGAATATTGCCGAGATCAATGGTTATCATGGTTCATGCCTAGATGAACCTAGGTTCATGGTTCATGGTACCATGGTTCATGTCCCCCAAAGCCTCATGGAGTTCCTTGATTAGCTTTGTGTGTTGAACATTTTGATCCAGCAATGAGAAAGGTAACTAAGACAATGAGTGTGTCTGGTCAGAGATCAGAAAACCAGAATACTGATAGGAATGCCGATGGTGAAGACTGTGCTTATGAGGTTTTGGACTAGAGACTGTTATGAGGAACTGGACTAGAAGTCATGACTGGCAAATAATCTGTCTTCATTTTGCTCATGTCATAATACTTTTTATGAGGTTGAAAGTAAAGGTGATGGACTAAGTAATGCATCAGTGGAAATTTCAAGGCAGCTCAATGTTCAGGCACTGACATGGGTACTACTGGTAGATAAATGCCTTGAAATATACTGCAGATCTGCCACCAGTAAAGAAATACCTGTAAAGTTGGGGCCATGAGAATACAGTTGATGAAAAAATCAGTGCTATTTAAAGGTAGCCAAAAAAAAAAGTTGCCTTGGCACAAGAGGGAAGGTGTTTTGAGGGCATCTCAGGAATCAAGCAGACCCTATCAATCATAGTTGCAAGGGTATAAAAGGGTGAATGCCTTTGAAACACTTTATTTTGAGAAGAAAGCCTTGGAATGCCTTGCTAATTCAGGGCTGCCCCTGAGTAAATCTCTGAGTCAAATCATTCAGGTACTCAGAGGCTACTTCAACCACAGCTTATGGGGGCCCAGTTACTGCTCAAGCTGATGGGAGACCTTGTTTCTTTCACAGTGTGTTAGCTTTACAGGCATTCAGAATGCAAGAGTTGTGAGATCATGAAGGCTACCACTTTCATTTCATAGGAAGACCTTGGGGCCAGGCAAGGCTCTCTCTGAGGCACCGTATAAAGCAATGAGAGTGAATTAAAAATATACAGTAGAGACCCCAGGAAGCTGGAGATGCCAGGAGCATAGAATATTTGCTAAGGAAAACTTTTGGCTCTCAGCAGATCCAGCCCAAGAGAGGGGCCTTATGGGTTGTTATTGGAAAGGCCATAGAAGCAGGCTGCCCAAGGCCTCTGGAGCTGATTCTCATCCACCTGCCTCAGGTTCTGGATATAGAGCTAGAGGCTTTAGTGTTTGTCCTACAGGTTTTATAACTTAGTTTGGTCCAATTCCTTCCTATTCCTCTACTTCCTCCTTTTGAAATGGGAATGTTTACCCTGTGCATTGTGTTTTGAAAGTCTTTACTTTCTTTTTTATTTTGCAGGGAATCACAGATATGAGTTTTCCAGAGTCTCAGGGTAGTCTTTGGAAGCAGAGTCTTCAGCAGTGCTGGAACTGTTACGACTTTGGTGACCCTTAGCATTGGAGCAGATGCATTTTGCATAATGAATTGGACATGAGAATCTGGGGAGGCTGGGGAAAGAATTATATGTATCCCTAAATCTCATGTGTTCAGAGGTAAGGCTTTTGGAAAGAGAAAAAACCATGGGGGAGTTACATTCATCAATGGACTAATCCAGCTGAATGGGTTGTGAAAAGGTGGTGCCTGGTTGGAAGAGGTGGTCACTAGGAGTATGATGTGGGAGGATGTATTTCTATCTCTGGTGCTTCCCTTTTCTTTCTGCTTTCTGGTAGAGAAGCTTTTCTCTGCATATTCTTTTACCATGTTGTTTCTTCCTTAGAATAATGAACTATGTACTGAGCCCTCTGAAACCAGAAGCCAAAATAAACCTCTCAATTTAAAAATTGTGTGTTTCGGGTATTTGGTCCTAGTAACAGGAAAGTGACTGATACATATCGCCACCTTTTCCAAGTTGTGTTGCAGTGGCCCATATATGTATCACATCCTGAGCACTCAGCTTTCACTTGGCCTACAGAAGAGGGTCAATAAGCATCAAACCAAAGCATGAAACCCCAGGGCTCCGCATAGCAGCGATGGCTTCCTTAGCTGGGAGAACTCAATTCACTCAGTAAAGGAAAAGTGCATACATTAAATACTGCAGTGTTGCTAGAAATTGTGTGCAGAGGGAAAACAAATAAGTGATTAAGTAATGGCAGGCAAGTATTTCAGGAAGAATCCTATCCAAATAAAATAACAGGAAAAGTGCCTTTCAGTACTGATTAGCCACAGCTGAGAATTAAAGATCATTTGTAACAAATCATTACAGTCAACTCATTAAAAATGAATGAGTTTGTACAGAGAACCATTACTGAATCTGGGGCTGGGAAAAAAAAAGACAGAGTACATTAACATGAGTCTCCCAACCTGTACACGTCTTGCGGCATGCTGCTGACTTATTGTTTATACCAAGGACGTATCAAAAATGAGGGAAAAGCTTGAATCCAAGTTCAAGTTCTGCTTGGGGTCCAAAACTCAAGCCAGTTCTTCAGCACTGCTAAAATCTCTCTAAGCTTCTATATTTGTGTCTTAGTTACTCTTCTCTCATTGCTGGGATGAATACTCGACACTCAAAATGAAAGAAGAAAAGGTTTATTTAGCTCACAGTCACTGGAGGTTTCAGTCCATACTCAGCTGGCTCCAAGGCAGCATGGCACATGGCAAAGAGCAAACTTTCATGGCAGCAGCAAAAAGCAGAGAGCAAAGGGAGTGGCAGCAGCTCAGGGAGCTAGCTAGCTTCTCTGTCCTCCTCACATTGTAATGAAAATTACCTGTCCCAGGGCAAGTGCAGCATCCATGCCCACAATAGTCAATCGCAAACTCTAGAATCCTCTGTAAATTGCAAGAGACTTTGGGGGGAACAACTAGACACAAACCATAACAATTTGCAATGGAGAAAATGGAGAGAACACTACTACAGCAGTACACTGAACCATATGAAATGGCTGACACTTGATCACAAATGGACTAACACAAATGGCAAGTTCATATGTTTCAACCTTAAAGTCCTCAAGCAAAGTCTTTACAAACAGATGCTGTGCAAGCTCAAAGGACAGCAAAAGCACCTCTCAGCAGTACAGTGAAACTGAAGTGTGGTATTCAGCTCTGTATGCCACCACATTTGGGACAAAACCAGGTCTTAAGCACTTTCTCTATCAATTGTAAGGAGGAAGATAGGAGAAAAAAATTGAAATAAGTAAGAGAATTTCTCCAACCCAAGTTAGGTCCTCCCTCTCAGCCACATCTCTCTACAAGGCATTACCCCTCTCTGCTAATGTTCCTCAAAGGCTAATTTATATTTTACTTTAAATTTGCAGTGGACCCAGAAGAGGGGGTGGGGGTTCTGTATGGTTGGATGCACTGTGCCCACTCGTGCCTGCTTGTGCCCACCTATGGCTCTTGGGCCCACCCACCTGTGGTCTTTTACTTGCCTCTGCTATGAATAAACCTCCTATTCTGAATAACTGGCATGAAATACATCCTTGATTAATGTGTAGTTGAATAAAGGGATGAACAAATGAATGAGTTCTCAAACCCTGCCCATCCTGTTTTTGCCCCCCACCCTTTAATGTATTTAGTACAGGGTCTACAGGGTCTCACTACACAGACTGAACTCACAGTGATCCTCCTGTTTTCAGCCTCCCAAGTGCTGGGATTACAGGTATGTGACACCACGCCCAGCCTCAGTAGCCATTTCAGTGTACCTCGGGGGCGGAGCTGGCTCACCAGGGATCTCACCCAGGTCCAATCTGCTGAGCTATCTGGCTGGCTCCTTTTCTGGCCCTTTTGTATCCTGACTGCACCCTCCCAGAGAACAGAGCTTCTGAATCCGCAGTGCTGAGCCGTGGAGTTAACACCACCATTCTATAGCTCCTGATTAGATGCAAACACTGACAAGCAATTTCCTCATAATTATAAAATGTTTCTGATGAGACAGCTTATTTTTATTAAAACAGTTTCCACATGACATTGATCCAAAGCCTTTGCTTATTAAATAATCATATATATATTAACCTTACACAAGCAAGTATTTTTTTTAAAACTTTGTTTCTAACTGCATTGATTAGATACTTTATTCAGAATTAACTTACTCTGCCAAGTTCTTTCAATGCTTTGGCCTTCATGTAGGCAAAAATGTACTTCTCTTCCTCATGCCCCTGAGGTGTTCCCAGTTTGAGCCTCTGCATGGAGCTGCTGCCTGGAGCTGCTGGGCGGTGCTTAGGGTCAGCTTTGTGGGCATAGGAACGGTAGAGTCACCTGGGCCCTAGACTCCAAAGGTCTCTATACTTTGTTTCTTGCTATTGCCATTTTAGAATTCTTAATAATATTTAAATGTGGATCTCTAATTTTTATTTTACACTGAGCCCTGCAAAGTTCATAGCTAGTTCTGACAGAGATGGGGAGGAAAAGAAATGGTAAGCAAAACAACAGTGGAGACTGAAAGATGAGGATGTAACTCTGACTTAGGGATCTCTTGGGGGAGCCTAAAGAAATGCCTGGAGTGGCCAGTGGAGTGGGGGGGCTTCACTTAGGAAACCGGAGAACAGAAAATGCAGCTGCAGAGGAGATTTTTAAATTGGAAAGAAAGGCTTTAGGCAGGAGAAATTTGCTAAGGAATCCTGTTCAGCTAAACCCACCAGACTCAGGCAATTGGGACTACAGAGAGAAGTTAGTTCTCCAACGTTGGAAAGAGACCATGTCTCAGAGACAGCAAGCAGCCAGGGACTAAAATGGTAACTAAGAAAATCTAATCATGGTCTTAATGTGGCACAGACTGCACTATGTCATTATTTGCTTATTCCTTCCCTCAAGAAACACTCATCAAGTATCCAATATGTAACTATTATATTAGGTACTGAGCAATTTCAAAAAGAATAATGAGTCTCTGCTCTGGGAAACTAATAATCGATATAAGAGAGAATATGTGACTGATATGTAATATGCCATGAGTTGATGTTGTTCAACAGGGAACAGAGGCAAGGGAAATGGGCAAGGTTGGGGAAGGTTTTATAGAAAATGCCAACACTGAACTTTGAAGATCAGTAAGTCCACCAGGTAAGCAGACTAGAAAGAGAACTGGGGGAGAAAGACTAACAAGTACGTGAGGATGAGAAGCATCATCAGGATTTTGATGCTAATGAGAAGTCAATGCAGAGTACCATCAGGAAAAGATGGTGTGAAGCAAGCAGGATCCTGGTTAACGAGGAACCTTGAGTCCACCACAGGGAGCCTGGATTGTTGCAGGTAAGTGGGAGAGTGATGGTACTTTCCTCATTAGAGAAAAGGCAAGATTAGGTTTTGAGCAAAGTGAAGAGATGTCTTTCACTGTGAGACAGACACGGATGCTAGTGAAGACTGACTGAAGCATGTAGGCCAGTTTGAGCAGTTGAGACTGCTAAAATCCAAGCAAGGGAGAATGTGATAACATAGCCTGGAATGTTTGTGTAAAGATTCATGTGGGAAAGGCTTGGTCCCCAGCTTGGGAGCTGGTGGAAGCTTTGGGTATTGGGCTGAGTGGAAATCTTTAGCTACTGGGTGGTCTTCCAAGGGAGTTATGGGACCTGGTGTCTTTCTTGCTCTTTTTTTTTTGTTTCCTGCCCATCAGATAAGTTGTTTTCCTCTCCATACACCTCTGTCATGTTGTGCTGCCTCATCATGGGCCCAAGACAGCAGGGCCAGCTGACCATGGACTGCAACCTCCAAAACAGGGAGCCAAAATAGTCCCTTTTTGTCACTGATTGTTTCAGGTATTTTATCACGATGGATAGCTGACTAACACAGATTGACAGTAAGAGCTTCACACCAGGTCAAGGCAGAGTGAATAGAATGTGGGAAGAGACTAGAGGCTTATGTTAGAGGGAGAATAGATCATAGCTGATTTATTGGATGGGATGAAAGGGGAAAGATTAATTAAGCCTTCTTGTATTTCTGATTTAGACACTTGTTAACAACCTTGTCATTAACCATGAAAAAGAATAATGGAATAGGGTAAAACAATGAGTTGAATTTTGAACATGTTATGTGCAAAAGACCTGACAAATACATTCAGTTGTGCTGTGTGCTAGAGATTTGGAAGACATAAAAATGTAGGTTTTTATTTAAGGACATGGACAGGATTATTCACAAAGCATTATGTAGCCAGGAAACTCTGGAGAGTTCAGGAAATGAGTGAAACAGGAAAACCCAAAGACAAGAGCTAAGAATCAACTATTGGAAAAATAGAAGAGAAACCAGTGTGCTATTATTTTTCCATGCCATTTACTATCTTTCCTGGAAAAACCATTGCGTGTCCTTGCTTATCACAAGTGGAATATATTTCTTTGATTGCCTGGTACCAGGCTTGGGTCATGTGATTTATTTTGCCTGGTTTGAATATGGGCAAAACTGATGTCCACAATGTCAAGCAGAAGTTTTGGGGTCATGGTATGGTTCTGCATTTTTCCTTTCCCTCTGCCATAAGAACTGCTGTTTCTTCATCCCAAATCCCCAAATAAATAAGATATGTGAATTAGACTTACACCCATCCCTCAGCTGATATTGAATCTGTATATACCAGAAAATATGTATTGTTGTAGATAACTGAGATTTGGGGGTTAGTGCTTTAGCATAACATAACAAGAGTGGACCACTGTAACCAGAAGAGTAGTGTCTCAGAAGTGGAGGAAACATTTCCAAGAAAAATGAGTGCTTAGTAAGGTCAAAAGTGACGGAGAAACAATTAGATGTGGCAATAGGGAGGCTGCTGGTGATCTTAAAGAGAGCAGTTTCCATGATGGGATGGAAGCAAAAGCTAGCTTGCCATGGATTGAGGATGAATGCGAGGTGAGGAGGTACGTATTGGAAGTATAGTTTGCCCATTTAATGAAGTGGACTGTGGGAAGAAGGAAAGAGGGACAGGGAGAGGAAAAAAAGCTTAAGGTAGAGTTAAAGGAGAGTAAAGGTTTATTCAGGGCAGCAGACATGTTGAAGCCATAGACTGAGATGGAAAATTTTGTGGACTGGAGAGACTAAAGTTGGAAGCATTGAGTTCATTTGCCTGAAAATATTAACATCTGTGATTCCCTCATAATATTAAACATAATAGCCAACTTACATAGCGCTAAGTGCCTAACACTGTTTTGATTGCCTTGTATCATTAATTTAATTAACCTGCAAAACAACTCTGTGAAGTATTATTATTGTCATCCCCACTATATAGGTGGATAAAACTGAGGCATAAAGTTTATTAAGTCATTCAAGTTCACAAAGTTAATAAGTGGCAGAGCTATGGTTTCAGTTATAGAGACCATCAGTTTCAGAAAGCAAGTTCTTAATTAATGTGCTGTGTGGCCCCTTGTGGTACAGAAATAGTCTCAGCACTACCTGAGAAGATGACATCTAGGAGATGGTCATATGTGTCAGGCATGGGGGATGTGGCAGGAAACAACACTGGGAATGTGGAAAGAGGAGATAGTTCTGGGCTTGTGGGGCATGGAGTGGAAAAGCTCGGAGCCTGGAGCCTTCTACTGGGGCAACAGGTTGATTTACTAACCACCTCCCATGTAACTTCTGCTAGCTTGACTGGGATTAGGATATGAGATAAGATGAAAAGGAGGAGAAGAGGGGAAAACTACATTAAAAAGAAGTCAGAAGAATCAAAGAGTGGGTGAAGAGAAGAAGCCTCCTTCCTTTTGCTGAGTGGTCACATCTTGGAATATGCCAGGCACTGTGAGGGAATCAGGGGAAGAAGTGGCCCTTCACCAACAAAGCTTCTTAGGTACCAGGCAAGGTAGAGACTCAGGTAGATTAAGTATGGTGTGTGAAAGGCAGAGAAAAGTCAGGCCACAGAAGGATAGAATCATCTGGCTTGGATTCCATAGAGAGGCAGAATTCCTAGCAGTCTCTCATCTGAAACATTTCCTCTCTTTCCCCTCCTTGTGAGGATCAGGACATTGCTAGTGGGATATGAAACTTCTTTTTGACCTGGACTAAAGGCAGAGAGGCCATGAGGGCAGAACTGCTTTTCAGAATTCAAAGATGGAAAAATCTAAAATGATCCCATACGGCCAAGTACCGAAGCCTGGCATGCCTTTTAAAAGGTATTTCAAAGTGTGAGTGCCTTTCATCACTATCGAGTCTGTGGGACATGTTTGGAGTTGTCAGGTCACTGCATGTCACCTCAGTGTGCAGAGGATACTCTGAACCAGAGAGAATTCCTCCGGCCTCTTCGGAAGTCTAAAGACACTCCCCACTGTAGGTACCGAGAAATACATAGGCACAGAGAAACTAAGGAATTTCCGGGGATGGCAATGAGCAGAGTAGTGGTGAGTTACACACATGAGCAAATGGGCAGAGGCTCATTTCAAATCAACTGGAGTCTATTCTATTCTGTTTTCAGATAAGGTTGTTGCTCAGCTAGAGTTGAATAAACTATTGGCACAGCTCTTCAACGAGCTTGCCTCTTGCTCCCTGCCTTCCTTTGTACTTCTCATTTTGAATTCCTTGCTCATGTGGACCTTCCAGTTAAAACCTATCACTGTCTAAACAGACAGCCTACAAGCATTAGCTGTTTTTGGTGTGGCAGGGTCCTGCATCTCCCTGGTAGGCTGCCCTGATCCCTGCCCTTTCAAACGGCTCAGCAGGGGCTGGCTCAGGAGCAGCACAGTCACAGCTCACTCAGGCATCTCTGACATTAGCATCTCCTGTTCCAGGGCCCTGTGGACTAGACTAGCATTGCCTACTTGAGTCTTATCTAAGTCATCTTTAGTGGAGCCACCCTTTCTGGAGACTTCAAGTCCGTCAACCCTTAACTCACAACCTTGAGCCTGTGTGATCTTTAACCACCCCTTCATGACTTTGTAGCCCACTCTTCAGATTCCTGTGTGCCTTGAGGAGGAAAATACCCAGTTGGAATCTATGGGAAGGAAAGATCTCTGGAGACTGGCACTTGAAGGATAGGTAAGTAATATGCTTTGTGATATTTGCACAAAGACAAGAAGAGTGCTCTGGGAAGAGGGAGCAGCACATGCAAAAGCATGAAATTGGGAGGACAAAGTGAATCCGGTAAGAGGTAGAGGCCCCTGGGGGTAAAGCTTAGCTATCAGGAGCACAGCAGCTGGAAATAACATTGCTGAGGCCACTTTGTAGATAGGAATGCATATTACGTTAAGAAATTTGGCCTAGTGTTTTGGGTCTGTACATGATAAGACCCACCAAGAATTTTAATTAGGGATCTGAAAGCATTAGGATTGGGTTTTAGAAAGTTAGTGGTGGCTTCCTGACAGGTAAATTAGAGAGGGTGAAGACCAGAGGCAGACAAGCCTCGTGAGAAGCTACTGCAGTTCCGCCTAAGCAAAATCAGAGCCAGACCCTCACTAATGTCCATGCAACCACATAGCAGGCACCATGGAGATGGCTCTCACCCAGGGGCCCTAGGGACTTCTCAGTGAAGGAATCTCACATCTTCCCTGAGCAAGAGTTTCTGAACCTTGTTTCTCTACCTCTCCTTTTTGCAAGAAAATGAATCAAGTCTATCTTCTGAAGAGATGCCCAGAGAATCTTGCTAGGAATGATGGCCAAATGGTAAAGTAAGGAGTAAAATACATTGTACTGCCATACTCTGGTAGCAGCAAGAAGAGAGGCCTCTTTGGATTCTTTCCAAGATTCCCAGAGATTGTACATTGGTTTGCCAAAGCCCAGTTGACCATAATGAGAAATACACTATCATGATGAAGACACTGAAAATAGATTATTTCCCATGTCAATCTTCTCTGTGTTCCTGTCTCGACCTTTCCTCTCTTCTCTCCCTTTTAAGACCAAATTGTGTGTGAACTTTTCCTCCTGTTGCTAGTTACCTGCTAATGGCTCCCCCACTAGTTTGTTGTAAACTAAAATTAAATGTAAAAAACGTAGGAAGGATGGGGAACTTCTCCATGAGGAAGCACTCAACAATGAAGGTTGGGAGACATGTGGTTAATGAACTACAAAATATTGGTTACATCTCACTTGATTACACTTAGTAAATGTAAAACCATCTTTTAGTCATGACTGGCCATTTATCTGCTGGAATGCTCAGAGAAACACCCCTACTCACATTTATCTCCTGCCTTCAGGTTCCAGTCAAGGCTTCTAGAAATTAGTGATTCATCACTGAAAAAAACAACTACCACTGGGACCTGCCATGTCAAGAAAAATGACCATGTCCCAGGGCCGAGGTGCTCTCTCTCATTGATAATATCTTCATGCAACTGGCCAGTGCTAGTGTGTGACACCTGTGTGTGTTCCAGGAGCAGTGAACTCACCTGACTTCATGGGTCGGGCCCTCTGAGGATAGAACACAGTCTACACAGTTGTCAGCTCCTGGGATTCTCACTGGCTTATGGCTTTGGAAGGACACACATGAACACATGCCAGTTCTGCATTGGCTTCTCAGGCACACAAGGCTCATTCATTTGGGTGACAGAGGAGAAATCTTGTTCTTTCTGAGCAACAACCATAAAAGGACCATGCCCATTGAACAGCTAGGAGTCACGTTTGTTGTAATTTGCAGAACACTGATATTAACAATTTATATGCAATAAAATAATGCATTAGCCATGGTCTGAGAGACTTCTGATTGAACATGGTGGATGAAATAGACATTATTATTTCTGCTCCTTTCTAAGGCTATCACCACTGTGGTAGGAAAAATTCTAAAGTATCTCCCAAGATTTCCTCTTCTTGCTATATATACTTTGTGAAAGTCCTGAGGTGGCAAATTTCAGACTGTATTCCTATGAAAAGGTGATGCTACATCCAAAGTTGACATTAATATAGGGAGATGAACAGGGTTGCCCTGGCCTCTTCACATGAGCTTTTTAAAAGCAGAGAGTTCTCTGGCTGGTTGCAAAGCAGGAGGTCAGAGAAATGTGAAACATGGGAGAGATTTCATGCAACAGTGGTACCTTGCTTGGTGGAGAGGGCTATGTAGCAAGTATCTGGGACTAGTCAACAGCCAGAAAGACAATGGGGACTTCAGTACTACAACTGAAGAAAGAAAGAAAAAGAAAGAAAGAAAGAAAGAAAGAAAGAAAGAAAGAAAGAAAGAAAGAAAGAAAGAAAGAACCTTGCCAACAATCTGAAGTAGGTCTTTCCCTACTGTAAGTGGATTTTTCCCTCATAAAGCCTCCAGACAAGCATGTAGCTGGTTGAAATCACAGTTTTGTCCTGATGGGACCCTAAGCCAAAGACACAGGTACAGTGGCTGTGCTATTGTAGGCTGCAAGGTTTGTGGTGATCTGGTATTATGTAGCAACGGAAGATGACTACACTCCCTGTGAGGAACAAGGATTTAAATGTGCAGCTGTGATTGTGGCAAAGGAGACCTGGTAATGAGATTTTGCAGAGTGTGAAGCAGGTGACAGAGATCACCAGTTTACTTATTTATTATTTATTTTTTTCTGTATTTAGTTCAGGGTCTACAGGGTCTCACTACACAGATCAGATTTGTAGTGATTCTCCTGTTTTCAGCCTCCCAAGTGCTGGGATTACAGGAGCGCGCTACTGCACCCAGTCTCAATTGCTGTCTCAGTGCACCTTGGGGCTGGGTCTGGCAGGGCAGGCTAGGGATTGAACCACCTGGCCCCTGCATCTGCCTAAGTGGCACTTCAATCTGCTGAGCTATCTGGCTTGCCCTTATCACCAGTTTAGAAAAGCAGAGAGACCACCTTCAGGAAAGAAGCCAAAAACAGCAATCTGCCTGGGGATTTGGGATGAATTCAAGAAGAAGAGAGACAGGTGTCTCTGAAGAGTAGAGAGTACATGGCATTGCAAACAGGAAGACCAACCGGATGTCTGTGAAAGGACTGCTAGGTGCCCTGGAGTTCCTCTCTTCCCCTTCTCAGCCAGACAACATGCTTGCCTTCTCCTCCATGGAGTTTGGGGGTTTCCAGAGACACTGAACCAGAGAGACTCTGAACTTTTAAGATACCTGTCACCACTGATAATAGATATGAGGGGAATCACTATGAATAGGAGCATTGAGTGAAACTTGGTACTGTACAATGAGACTCTTTCCCCATCCCAAGTAATACCCCCTATAAAGGAAGCTTAGAAAATTTCTCTGGAGCAATGAGGCTGACATTATCACTTTTTCACCCTACTTCCACAGTACGTGTGAATATTTGTATAGATATACATACAGCTCCTTGTCAGAGTTTTTGTGTGTCTCGTTCACATTTAGGGTATGAGCAGAAAAGAATTAGCAGACATTTGAAGTCTGTAGAAAAGATCAAATCAGAGAAAGAAGAAAGTGAGACTCAGATGAAGCACAGAATGTAGGGAACAAGAAAATACTTAAGTGAAAATAGTATTTCACATGTAAAAAAACAAAATGGGCCTGATTTACAAAGGGACATTCAGAAAACAAACAACACAAGCTCTTGGGTATTAAAGGTTAAGACAACAGAAAAAATTGTAGATCACCAATATGTGTAAAAGAAGCAAGTGAAGCAATCTCCCAGAAAATAGTGCACAAAGATAGAGAAACAGAAGGAACTTAGTTGGACCTGGAAGTCCAACTTCCAAATAATAGGAGTCTGGAAAAGAGAATAGAAAAAAAACCAGAGTTATGAACATTATTGAAGAAATATACAAGAACATTCTCTTCAATGGAAGCGCTGACTTTCCAGATTGAAAGGGCTCACTGAGTGCCACAATAAATAGATATAAGGACCACATCAAGGCATGCTCTCATGGAACTTCAAAAGACCAGAGATAACGTGATCTAGAGACATCTTTAGAAACTTCAGAGAAAAAGAATAGGTGACAGACACTAAAATATTGGAAAACAGAATGGTATCAGCCTTCCAAGGGCAATATTGGATTTTAAAGGTCAATGAAGTCACTCCTTCTAAATCTGAGTGAAAATGATGTCCAAGATGAAGTTTTATACCTAGCCCTACTACTGATGCATTATGTGGGGTCATTGCATTTTCTGATATGCGAGGTCAGACTTAAGACAATTTACCTCTGATGTACCATTTCCTAGGAAGCTACTGAAGAATGTGTATCACAGGAGATGATACAAAAGGGCAAAAAAAAATGTTTATCTTACAAAGAAATACCTGGGATACAGAGGAAAGAAGTTCCAGAAAGACTGAGGTACCACAGACCTAGCAGTCACCAAGGTGGCCAGGCAGGAAAATAGAGGTTCTGGAAAGAAGATCTCCCATGAAAACCCAGAAGTGACATGCTGCTCAAGCTGCTTGTTTTTATGTTTTATAGACCCTTTAAGGAGCTTGATAATATTGTAAGTAGGCACAAAGAAAATAAATAGGTGAAAAATTTAACCCTAGAGACAACCAAGAAGTTACACAAAAGAAGAAATATGACAATTGTACCCAACACTATTTTGTGAATAATGCAAAGGCAGAATAAGGTAAACACATAGTATTGATCTATGAATAACTGTGATAAACTATATTGATGGAATGGAGGAGGAAATTATGTTTGTATGGGTGAGGATGTACGGAAGGTAAAAGTGAGCAGTGGTTATAACCAAACTAAATTTTTATCTTCCATAGGTGTAAATCAATATATGATTTCTCAAGTTGAAATATAAAACCACACTAAGCAAATAGTGATGGCAATGTATTATCCAAATTTATTTAGGTAAATACCAAAGTAAGTGACTATGAGTAGCTGCCTGTGAGGAACATTTCTCAGGACTGGAGAAGGATAAAACAGAAAATTATTGGTTTTGTGCTGAAACTTATTCTGTATCAGCAATTAGGAACCATAGAAAACTATCTAATTGACCTAGTACCTTGGCAAAAAGAACGCTTCTTTCCTATCCCATGCTTGGGGTGGGAGGGACACAGCATTGTTTCTGCCAACCCAAACTTGGTTTGAGAGCCAAAAGTTTGCATATGAGTGTATTCTGAATCTTTCTGCTCATCCCCTCTGGATGTTTTGTGCGACATGGGCAATCTATGTCATGGTGGGTGTATGTCATTGTGCATCTGTACTGATGCACAACTAATATCATGTCTTCTATTACACAGTGCTGTATTTTTTACAAAATTTTGCATAGACATCATCTTTTTTTATAGTCATTGAAACTATGTGGAGAAGCCAGGGCAGGAAATAGTGCACACGGGAAACTAGAATTCAAAGAGATTGATGAATTCTTTATGGTCACTCAGTCTGGATTCCAAACCACCTGCTCGTGTCATGAACAAAAGTGACTCTATCTAAGGCAAGGAGAAATGTGGCATGCTCTTGGAATAAGTCATTTACCCACCTGTGGTACACTATGGGTTTAGGATTCCTAGTTTAGATACTGAGTCTACCTTTTAACTTCTATGTCTTTTGTCACATTGATTCCTGTCCTTTTGTGGATTATTCTTATCCTCACTGTTTGGGCCTCATTCCTGGCCTTTGAGGATCCCATCCTGATGCTCCCAGATTTAATTCTCAGCTTCAGAACTGAAGCATTTGAAAGACTGACCAGGTGATTCATACCCATATTGTTGCAAGGCCATGCAGCGTGGTTCGTGCACAGCCTTGGAATTAGAATAGGACCTGAGGGGCTTCTCCTTTTAAACCCTTAGACCCAGACAAGCACACTGCCTGCCCTCAGTTCACCTCCAAATTACCCTCCACAAGCATAGAGGCCTTGCCATATAGATAGAACATCCAATGGAGGGCTTTTCATAGATTTTAATCTTCTGACTTTGTTTTAAAGCACAGTTGGTTTGAGGCAAAAGAAATGGTAAAGCTGTAAGACAAGAAAATGACAGGGACAGACAGAAAGACCTATGCTTGAAATATGTGGGTAGGGTCCACTGTTAAGACTTTCTAAGGGACAAGGTGGCTAGGGGATCTGGGTTTGAGACACTGACACTTTTTCCACCCTCCAGTTCCTTGGAGAGCTCTTGATTCTGCTCTGTGTTTGAGGTAGACAGGATCACAGCATCTAGTGTTATGGCCACAGGCATAATTCCAACATCTGAGAACTGTTTCCTCCCAGATATTTAATTTTCCCTTCTAGCCGTTTCACCACTGGGACCCTAAACACACTTCACAACTCTATCTACTACATCATCTTAGCCTCTTTTGCAAGCCTTTTAATAACCATTGGAAAATAATGCTGTCTTTGATTCTTAAGCAAATCCCTAACACTTCTTCCCTTGTTTCTAATTAGCAATATTTCTCTGGTAATTAAGACAAGAGAGATTTTTCCATTCGGTGGCATTTTTTATTTAAAGAGAAAGAAAAATACAATAATATGAAGTAGGTCTAAGAATGACTCTGCTGGCTGACTTGACTGTATTTTAAATAAGCTCAGAACATTTATCATACATGCTATGTACACATTTCCATACTTATGTACACATGGCTGCCTGCGTGCTTCTGTACACACTCATGCACTATTACACACAAATTCATGTGTGTTCACAACACACAAGTACATGATCACACATGTAAAAAATCTATCCATTTATGAGAACAGAGAGATTCAAAATGAGCTAATGCAAATACTATAATTTTGCAGGCAGAACAAATGCATCATCTGAAACCTTAGGCATCCCCAAAATAAACAAATCAGTAAGCTAAGTGCTAATGAAAGATGGGCAGAGAGAGGTCACCCCTCCTTCTCTCGATAGATGGCTGGAATTGGGCACATATCATTTATGCTGAAACACCCAGGGACTTGGCATTTTCAAAACTCTTCAAAGGCCTGCTGCATATGTTCTTTCGGCATTAGCTTTCACTCTTGCTTACTGGGGAGGAGAGGCAGAGGAATGCATTGCCAGACAAAACCCAATGCTACAGGCTGAGCCAAGAGTCAGTGGCACCATAGTTTCATTCCATTCTAGAGGTGGTTCTCCAATTTCTAAACACTGGATAGAGACATGTCCACAAATATTTGCTCATGTAGACCCAAAGGAATTTAAAAAAGAGCCTTCTATAGAACCAAACAAACATATCATCTCTGCATTTATGATGTTTTAAAACCAAAGTTTTGAGGCTCCTGCTCATTAGAGTTCAGAGAATAGTTCTTGCTTATAATTTTATGTATATGTGTATTTTTCAGGGAACTGACAGCATAGAGTTTTATTTGTTAGAAACTATAATTATTTCAGGCAATTTGGTAATAATTTCTCCTTAGCTTATTATTCCGTGGCTCCTTAAGCAGAACTGTGTTTGTCAAGAGCTTTATTTCCTGATGAAGGCTATGAGTGTGGCCTGGGGGCTGCTGGTCCTGTTAAGCAAAAGGCCTTGACTCCATAGTTCCTCAGGCCCATCTTGAATATGTTTGCCATCTGGCAGGGGCAGGGCTGAGGGGCTGAGAATTTTTGTGCTCACATCAGTCATGTCTTTCACTGTGAAATCTAACATCTTCCCATTCCCATGCCTGTTTGATCACAAAACCACTGAAGTTAGAGTCAGCTGAGCCTTTGAGGCCATCCTCTTCCACTCTCCCAATTTATAGATGAAGAATACAGGGTAAGGCACAGAGCAGCTGGTTATGCCAAGGTCATCTAGCAGCTGAGAAGACCTTCTCAGGAATCCCATGCCCCTCTGTCCTGTACACATTGATTTCATTCTTTTTAGTTAAGCAAGTTATTATTGAACTCCTGGTATGGATTAAGCATAATGCTGGGTGCTGCAAATTTAAGGCAGATACAAAGGACAGGGAATGGTAAATGTCAAATAAGACAGCATGTGGAGAGTCTCATGCAGTGTCTGTCTCTGAAGGGGTATTCCACAGGCATCAGCTTTCTCTTTGCTCACTGTTTCCCTTTGGATCCTTACAGAAGGGAAAAATCTTAGATATTTGAATTAGTCAATTGTTTACCAATATCAGGAGGGGCACTTGTGGATACTGCTATAAAAGAACATTTTCTAATTCTGTGACAAGACTTCCCAGGCCAGATCCTCCCTTGCAAGATCTCTCCTGAATTCTCTTTTAAAAAGATTTATTTATTTATTTTGTACAGGATCTCACTATGCAGCTCCGACTTATAGTGATCCTCCTGTCTCAGCCTCCCCAGCACTGGGATCACAGGTGTGTGCATTAGTGGTCAGCATGGTGCAGGACCGGTAAGGCATGCAGTACTGGGTATCAAACCCCAGTCCTTGTGCTTGCTACTAGGCAGACCACCAAGTTAGCTTAGACCACCAAGCTAACTCCCTGGTCCATCCCCTGAATTCTTGGAAGGCATCGGATCTTGAGGTGCTGTCCCTCTGTTCCAGATGGATGAAGCCCTGGCTCACCCACCCACACTGCCAGATTCATGAGAACATTAGTGCTGACTCATCCACAACTGAAGGACAGAAAAAACTGTCTTCTCGGGTTTGGGTTGGAAATGGAAACACTTACTAGAATGCACAAATTAGCTCTTCCAGAGAAGGATCATTCACATGTACTCTGAGCTGACCATCTGGGAAAAAATATCATCAGGACTATTTTGTGTTAAGTCCAAGCCACTATATCTACTTTCTGAATTTACAACTCAGGACCTTTATATCCAGAGATTTAACACTCTCTTTTGCTCTTCACATAACCAAGAAAGAAGCACAAATAAAGAAGCTAAAGTAGCTTACACATTTCATCTCTGATTTTAGCCTTGAATTGAACTGGAATGTCCCTTCTAGTCCAGATCCGTGTGGCCCTCAGGCCATCACAACCATCTTATGGCCAGCTTTAAATGAATCTATTAAGCATTGATTTGAAATTTCTCCAGACACTATTCAAATAAAAATCAGTACATTCAGACACCCTATCACAGCCCTGAGCACTTAGAATAGAATAATGGTAGAGAAATATTTGAAAATGTATATATGTAACTGGAGGTTTTCCAGGGTTGCAGTTATGTTTCTAGGAGATTTTGCAGGTATAGCTCCAAATAGGAGGACCAGCACCCTTGCTGGTCACATGATATAATGCTGGACCATTCTGACAGCAGGCTTCCAGAATGCTGTACCATCCTGCATCTGCAGCTTCACTTCCCTGCTTTTTGGTTCTTTCTCTTTTCCTTGGGAGAGAGTCTGCTCTCCCCAGCTCCAAGGTGAACACACCTGGGTCAGTGGACAGGCACCCTCAGTCATGTATAAGATGAAAAATTAATTATTATGGAGAGTGAAGTAGCCTCAAGCAGATTAGTAGTCTACCACCTAGTACAGGAAAAGCTTGATCTTGGCAAACATGTTTTCTCATTCTTAAATGAACCTTGTCCCTAGACACATTCTGAAAAAAAAATTCTAAGATCTGTGACTATAAGGCATCTTCTGGCAATATCCAAGTGTGGCCTGTGCTCACCCAGGCTGGATCCCATGTTCTATAAAAGCTACTCAGTCGGGATGAGTGGGTCTGCGACACTCACCCTCCCTGAATCCTGCTCTGCTGACCCCCTAGCGCATCAGCCACTCCAGCTCTCCTCCTCTTGCTCCTCCTTTGCCTCAGTCGTGCTCTTCTCTTGCTAATCCAAATGTAACAAACTCCTCCACTGCCCTGCTTACATCTTTTAGGGGGCCACCTGCACTCCTTAGCATCCTTCCCTTCCTGTAGACTGAGCAATGGCCACCAGTGATGCTTGACTCTTGACAGTCATGCCCTTATTTGCCTCCTCACCTTGAGTGTAGGTAAGATATGTGACTTGCTTTTAACCAACAACATAGAGCAAAAGTTAGATGTCCTTTCCAGGATGAGGTTACACAAGATGGTGACATCTTCTCATTGTCAGACTTCCTACCCTCCTGGTTCTGATGAAGCCATATTCAGGAAGCTTGTGTGACAGATGACAGAGGGCAACCACTCTCCAGGGATCTCCATGAACTAGGAGATCCCACAGACATGCAGTAAGAAACTAAGCCCCTTAGTGCAGTAGGCCAGAAGAAAGGAATCCTGCTAATAATCACTAGAAAGTTGAAGCAGACCTTTCCCAAAAGAGATTTCATCCCTGTTTCCCACAATGATTGCAATTTCAAATGAGGCCCTGCACCAGAGGACCCAACTAAGCTATGCCCTGACTTTTGACCCAAGGAGATTGAGACACTAATTGTATGTGTTTTTAAGCCACCAAATTTGGGTCGTTACTCACACCAATAGTGTCTTAGTCACTCTTTCATCATTTGGAAAAAGTACCTGACAGCCACCATTAAAGGAGGAAAGGTTTATTTTAGCTCATGGCTACAGTTCATTGTTGACTGGATCCAAGGCAGGATGGCACAGCAGAGGGCATGGGGGAGGAAATGCTGCTCATTTTATGGTGGCTGTGAAGTAGAGAGTGAAGGGAGCAACCCCCTTCTAGGTCATACCCCAGCAATCCACCCCACCTGACCAGGCCCCACTTAACCAGTCAGCTTATCACTGTCATTATCCAATCCCATTTCAAGCACATGAGGCTTCAGGGATCATTTGAGATCCAAACCATAAAAAATAGATAACTACTGGATTTCCCAGTTAGAATTATCCAACTCTGTGACTCTTTAGTGTTTCCAACAAAGACTTTGAGTTTCAACAGTGTGTTTTGAGGACAACAGAGAGCAGGAGCCCTCTTCTCTCTTTGCAGCTGAAGTCTCCAGTTCCAATACCTTGGACAGCTCACCTACCAGACTTGGTTTAAACTCTGGTAGCACTGAGAAACTCCAAATTTGAATCATGTGTGGGGCAATGGATGCACTTGAAGACCATAATGTTAAGCGAAATGAGTCAGATTTTTAAGTTTAAATATAATGTAGTTTCCTTTAAAAAAAATAACAAATACTAAAACACAAATCATTAAAAATGGTAGAATTTCACTGAAAAAAGGACTGGCCAGATAGCTCAAAGGACTAAAGTGCCTACTTAGGCAGAGTGCAGTGGCTGGGGTCCAATCCCCAGTGTGCCATGCCAGGTCCACTGGGCATAGTGTTAGACATCTGTAATCCTAACTCTTGGGAGGCTGAAAACAGAAGAATCACTATGAGTCGAATCTACATAGTGAGATCCTGTAGACCCTGTGCTAAAATACAAAAAAAAAAGTAAGCTCCCTGTCTATATACATTCTCCATTTGTTTTATATACTTACTATATTTTATATTTACATAGCTCTTAATCTGTGCTATTCATTACTTTATGATTTAATATAGTTCATTGAATGTATTCTCATAATAATTCATTTAGGTTAGGGTTTATAATCTATTTTATAAATAAGAAGAAACTCAAGTTCAGTGCACTCAAGGAACTGTCCAAGAATGAGTACAGATTGGATAAACTTTAGCCAGCTCCATCTAACTCAAAGTCATATTCTGAACTACAATGTGCTGCTCTAATCTTGTTAGCAAACCCTTTCTTACATCAAATCAAACTGTTCCTGCTTCTAATATCAACTCATGGATCCCTAGGGAGTTTTACAAGATAAAAATTGAATTTCCCTTCCACAGGGAAGATCTTGAAATGTTTAAAGATAGTTATCATGAATCCCCTTTTGTTGCTATGAGGTTTTTAAAAGTGTATTCTTTAGAATCCATTATGGAGAGGGATGACTAGGCGGAGCCCAGAGGCATTTTAGGGCACTGAAACCACTCTGTATGATACTATAATGGTGGACACATGTCATTATACATTTTCTCATCCTGTAAAATGTACAGCATGAGGAGAAATCCCAAATTCAAGCCTGGGCTTTGCATGATAATGAGGTGTCAGTGTAGGTTCACCAGTTGTGACAGACGTACCACTCTCATGGTGAGTGCTGGTAATAGAGGATGCTATGTATGAGTGAGGACAGGGGATAGGGAGGACAGCTGTCCCTCTTCCACCCATTTTTCCCTGTGACACTCTCTTCATACAAACAAAGAAATATCCTTCTTTAGGTTGTGAGGAAAGATGACTAATGGGTATTTTGTTTTATTTGGAGCAATAAAAGTGAAATTAGATAAAGGGATGACTGTACAACTTTACGAATATACTAACTTCTAGTGAGTTATGCACCTTAATATGGTCAAATTTATGTTACATTTAATCCCCCTGGTGTATTCTGAATATTTTTAAACACAGAAAATGGTACACCAATTGAAACTGAAACACTGAAGAGTAAATGGAAATAAGAGCCTAGTTTTTATAGCACACAGGCTTGCCCTCCTTTCTACTAAGAAGTAACCACTTCTTTGGATTGGGTAATTATTTAATTCCTTTGAATTGATTTTTATTTATTTTATTTCATGCCTATGTCACACTGAATAATAAACAGCATTATTGCACATGGATTTCATGTAAATATATTATTTTACACTGTAGATACTCAATTTTATTTTTTCATTGTAATTATGAACGTTAGATTCATGAATGTACACATTTTCTTCAGCCATTCTCCTTTTGATAGACAGTCCAGTTATTTCTGTTCATTATGATAACAATGAACTCTGTGAGGAACACATTGAATTCTGGCTCTTCCTCACACAGGTGGAAGAATCTTGAACTCCACTAGCTATAGCCCAAGTACTCTCATTATAAGGTTTTTAGATGGCTCATGGTTGTTGGCATTTCTTGGAAAAAATCTAGTTAGTCAGGCACATTTTTCCAGGAAAATGACAGGTTGCTTCCTTTTCCCTGGACAGGATACCTTTATCAGTGCTTGAAGTTTGGAGGAAATATCTCAGCCATATACTCTGTAATAGCTATGGGTACTTTAATCAAACAGTAAACCCTAAATATTTCTTTTCATTTTAATTACTCTTCATCCAGATACCCCAATCTGTATCTGCATAACTGATTCTTCTTAAGCTTAAGTGCAGGTCCTTAATTCTATCACTGTTAAATTTCACCTTGTTAGTTTGAGCCAGTCCTGTAGTCTGTGTGGGCATGTTGAGTCCTGACTCTGCTAATCCCTTGATAAATGTGATAATCATGCTTTCTGCATCTTCATCTAAATCCATGATAAAATAGATGAAGCTTTTCAATACATTATAAAATGTCCTCACAACATTGATTTAATTCATTGGTTGGCTATTTCTAGTCAATTAACCATGTTAACTAACACTCTGAAAACAACCTTCAATTTTCTGTCCAATTACAAGAACATCCAGATAAGTGTTGTCAAGGGTTTTGCCATATCTACAGTGCTTGGCTGATCTACATATCCGGCAATCTGGTCAAGTGGAAATGGGATTTCACTTTATGTCTTGTGCTCATTAAAATCATGTGATCTTTTGCTGCTTACTATTTCTTTTCAAAGATTCCATAATCCACTGGAATAGTAACTCATTCTAGAATTTCTAGATAAACGGTCAAATACACTAGGCTGTAAAAATCTAGAATCCACTTTCTTTCCATAAAAATCCAGATTTTTCTCATGCCTGCCTCTTTGGTTTCTTTCCCTTCATCATTTCTAAATTTTAGTTTTATGTACATTTATAAGTGCTAGAAAAATCTTGGTATGAAACTTGTCAGGTTTGGAAACTTTTAAGCCTCCAGGTGACCACTTATATTTTGTTTATACAGCTCGAGTCTCAACATGTTTTTGACAATATTGATTCCATTCTCTTCTGTGGAAAGATCATGCCTGTTGGTTAAAAAAAAACCCAAGTGGTTCTCCTTTCTCATTTCATCTTTAACCTTCCACCAGTCTCCCTGAGCAGTGAACTTACCCTTTTCTTGTTCTTCTAATTCTCAACATAGCTAAGAAAAGCTTTTGTGTTGTCCTGGCACATTTCTGAAGTCTCTGCTCACTCTGAGCACTAGCCCTCCTGGCACTCTTCTTACAGGGTAACGACATTCTTTGTATTTGCCCTTGGCTAGGTACTCCTTCCAGATTTTGCACATGGAAACAAGTTCACCAAAGCATTTCCCAGGTGGGCTCAATGCTATTTGAGGATACCACCTCTTTCTTCCATCTCTCCTCAGTAAAAAATGCTGCCCTTTGTTTACTTCTAACGGGGTTAGAAGGAACACAACAGATAAATAGCTAAGAATCAGCATGCTCATTGCTTTTGTCAGAATCGGAAGAAAACTTCTATTGATGGATGGATTCTCACCCTTGCTTGAGCTCTTTGGCCCCATGATAGGTAGATCTTTCTAGATCACTAGAGGTGCTCATTGGATCTCCTAGTCATCAGCTCAAGCCTGAGTTAGCATCTGCTTTTTTTCAGGGGAGAAAGATATAGAAAGCTAGGAAATGGACACATTCAGACATGAAAGGCTCAATAAAAACCAGACTTAAAATTATTAGGAGTACAGCTTGGGAAAGAAACTAGTTGGGGTTTAGCTATTATTCATTTCTTCCCATGTTAGAACTGGGACTTTTAAAAATAATGTCTTGGTATGTATAATGCTGCTGTCTGGAGGTCCTTATTCGGGAGACACTTGAGACCATGACCTGTTCTCCGCTTTTCAATGGCTGTGACTCACGGGCAAGCAAGTTAGAGTGGAGAGGCTAAGCTGGGGACCACTCCCAGCGTGCCACTAGCTCTTGCCCCATTCCTAAGGCACAGTTCAGGCTTGAAATATTAGGAAAATTATGACTTCCTGCCATCATCAGTGAAGAGACAATAGGAAAGCTAGTGACAAAACATACTGTAAATATTCATGACTAAAAGATTATTTGATGTATCTAATGGTGCTCATACTTAGCAAAGGCTCAAATATGCTGCCAGTGCCTTTCCTATAGGGTAGACAGTTATATTTATTTTCTCACTTTAAATAATGTGCCTGGTCCATGTTCCTCCAATACTGAGGAATCTGAATGAAATTTTATATTCAGCAGCCCTTGCATTCACTACTCAAGTCTGTTGCCTTCCCCATTATTAAGAAACACCTGATTCAAACACATTTATACTCCCAGAGTCCTCATATGCCAATGATCCCTAAGTGCTAAACAGATTTGTCCTGGACTTGGAGTCTGAGCCTGTGGAGCAAGACTCGGATAATTTAAGTGCCTCTTGTAGCAGAAGGCAACTGGAATTCAATAGAGATAAATGTAAAATATTGAACTAGGGAGCTGAACCATCAGCAGGGCAAGATTCTAAATGGAAAGGTTATGGCTGAATGACTAAGCAAGCAGAGCACACAACACACCCAAGGAATTCTTGCAAAAATAGAAATCCCGGGTGAACCCCGCAAAAGAGGAGAGATTGGATGCTGCAGAACAGTCTGGCCAAAGAAGAGCTGTTTGGGCTCAGTAGAGGCTGCTGCTGGGAAGTCTCCCTCTTGACATACACAGGCTGAGAAGGGACAGAGGGACTTGGCTGGCTATGCTGAGTTACCAGCTTTTAGCTCTTGTCATGAGGAGTCAATTTTGCTTTTTCTCTTCCAGGCCGTGAACACCAGAAGTAAAACATCTAATGATAACCTGAGGCATTGGCTATGCCTATGAGGAAGGAAACAAAAGCAAAAACAAAACAGAACAGCCACTCCCGTGGGTTAGTTCAATCAAATGACTGGCCAAGCTCCATGGTGAGATCAATCAGATGAGCTGTTTGACCAAGTGGACAAGCCAAGGCAGCAGCAGGATTGATACCATCACTCCGGAGTCAGCCGAGTGAGGCAGCAGATTAGAGCAGAAAAGGCTGTCCAGGACGTCTGCATGCTTGCCCTGTGCAGAGACCAGCACATAGGCACAGACCTGAAGCACATCCCACACGGCTCTCCCTTATCCTTTCTTCAAAGTATATTTTTCATAGCGGAAGAGACTTGGCTTCTCCTAAACTAAGTACACCAGGAAAGAAGACCCTGGTGTGTGCACATGTGCACACACACACATACACACACACACACACACACACACACACACTGCAAAACCACTAAAAAAGCAATTATATAAATACAGGCTGTGTGCTTAAACAAATTTTTGAAGCAGTCCAAAAATTTTCTTGGAACATGGTAATCACTTGCACTGCTTTCTGGACAAGATCCCCTGAAAATAAAATTTATTAGTACATGTTTGCAGTACGTAATGATAACATTCATTGTGGGGAATTTGTAGATGTGTACCGCACATCTCAATTCTTTGTTCCCCTTCCCTGATCCTCTTCATTTCTGTCAGCCTCAGGTTCACTTGCTCACTTTGTAAGTCCTATAAGTTAATTATCATACAAACAGATCAACAGCCAAACAGACCCAAAACCACAAAACACACGAGACAATTACATTGAAGTACAGCAATGATTCTGCATTGCAATAAATTTTCTCTCTCTTTTTTCCCGTTGACTGTATTTTATTTGTATATTGAGTATCTCATACGAGGCAAACCATGCAGTCTTTAAGCTCGCGTATCTGACTTCACTTAATATTTTGGTCTCAAGCTGCACCCATTTTGCCGCTGTGACTTCAGTTTTATCCTTGTTCATGCAAGAGTAGTGCTCCACTTTGTATAAATGCTACCTTTCTTTTTTAATTTTAATTTTTTATTTTTTAAAGAATACAAAGTAGTAAAAAAAAAAACCATTGGAAATGATATAAAATTTCATTGAAAAAAATAGTAGGAATTCAACAATAGCGGCTGTATTGCATGATGTTATCAAATTAGTTGTTTAGGTTACCAGACATAAACCTGCAAAACTGGCTAAAAAAACCCCACCAACAACATAAAAGTTATAAGAAATTAAAAAGAAAAAGTAAAAATAAAAAATTTTAACCACTAACTGCTTCTTTCAAAAGACCAGCAGAAAACGGTACTAACATTATCCAAACTATCCTGCATATGTACATTAATACATGTTTTTCCTTTTTTCTTTTTGTTCTCTTTTTCCTCATCTGAAAGGTATAATAGATATCATGAGAGGGAAAGAATTTGTGCAACAGGAAGGAAAACCTGTGATGAGAAACACAACTTTTCTTTACACATTCATCTGTTAGTAGGCTGCTCCCAAGCTGTATCTGTCATAAACTGTGTCGCTAGAAATACAGGAATGCATCCCTTGCTGTGCTACGGTGTCTTTAACTCTCCGGGAAAGACATCTAGAAAGGGAATAGCTAGGTCAAATGGAATGTCTATTTTTAGGGCTCTTTTGGAGGAATCTGCATCTTGTTTTCCAAAGAGTTCACCGGTTCACTCTCCTACCAACAATGAAACAGGATTCCTTTTTCAGCCTCACCAGCATTTGTTGCTGTTTGATTTCTTGAAGATAGCCATTATTTCTGGAATGGGATGAAATTTCAGCATTGTTTTTATTCTATTTCCAGAACAATCAGCAGTGTCATTGTCTGAGAAATGTCTGTTCATTTCAGATGCCCACCTTTAGACTGGGTCTTTAGATTTGGGTGTGTCTAACTTCATTGAACTTTTTTTGTTGTTGTTGTTTTTTCAGAACTGGAGATTTAACTCAGGCCCTGTGCTTGCCAGGCAAGTGCTTATTCTACTGAGCCATCTTCCCAGCCCCTTAAATTCTTTATACATTCTGGATATTAGTTTTTGTCTGAGGAACAGCTGGGAACTCAGTTTTTCTTCTTTAGTACAGGGTCTACAGGGTCTCACTACACAGATCAGACTTGTAGTGATCCTCCTGTTTACAGCCTCCCAAGCACTGGGATTACAGACATGCATCACCACACCCAGTCTCAGTCACTGTCTCAGTGCTCCCTGGGAGTGGGGCCAGCACAGCAGGCTGAGGATCAAATCCCCTGCCCCTGCATCTGCCTAAATAGGTGCTTTAATTCGCGAAGCTATCTGACCGACCCTTTCTTTTTTTCATTCTGTAGTTTGTCTCTTCCCGCTGTTGGTGGTTTCCTTTGCTGTGCAGATTTTTTTCACTGGAGATGACCTCTTTCCCTGTGATTTTGGATATGTGGTTTTCTTCCAGGATCTACAACTTTGGAGCAAGTCAAGGCATGCCCCTGCTCATACTGGTAGGTAAGGCAGTCAGACCCTGCATCTGTGCTGAATTTGGGCACCAACAGCAGGAAATAGTGTGCTAGGGTGCCAGGTCTGGGACTTCCGAATTCGAGCAATTCAGGCTGAGCCTGGCCTCTGGCTATGGGAGTGGGGTCTCATCCTTTGGCCTAAGCCCCTCCAAGGGTCTCTTGGCAGCCACCCTGACTGCAGCCTTCTGACCACATGGGACACCGTGGGGCTGTGTCCCATGGCCCTCTGGCACCCTGTCACTTGGACCATAACACCAGGAGCCCTGAACAGAAGCCATCCTGAGGCTGCTCTGAGTCCTTGGTTCAAAGAGCCCTTCCTTGGAGTGGCACTGACCACAAACTGTCTCCAGGGATACAGAGGGTGCCTGGGCTGGAGTCACTCACCAGCTTTTGCAGCTCACAGCATTTATATGACTGGTCCACTGCTGTGATTTTCCCTGAAACCCCTGGACTCTCCCATTTCCACTTTTAGATGCAGTTCTTCTACACTTAGTAAACCAGCAGCTTCCCCATGGAACCCTGAACTTTGCCTTGAGGCCCTTGCCTGACAGTTTGTCTGCTTCATGCTCCTTTCTGACCTCTTGAAAGGTATTAAAAGATCACACCAGTTATTAATGTGGAGGACAAAACAAGTGACAAGCATAATTTTTCCCCTAGCTAGCCCCTCCACAGCATACTCTGAGAGCCCCTAGTGCCTCACGAAGAACATCCCTCACTTAAAAGAGGGCAGTTTTCCGAAGCACTATACAGTGTTGACATGTATACTGAGCTCTTTTGCCCAGGTTCTAAATTCATTGTTGGGGTTTGGTAAGGAGTGACATGGAGGTTTCTGCTGGGAAAATGTTCTGCTGTTTGAATGCAAGAGGAAGAAAGGCCACAAGCCCTTGTATCGTCCATGGGAGCTCTCTGCTATCTGTTGTCTTCTAATCAACTGTGGACAAGGGTCCCTTTCTGACACTTTGGCTGGCTGAGGAAGGCATTCTCTTGTATGCCTGTGTTTTTATTTTTTTAATTATTTATTTATTTATTTATTTATTTGTTTTGTGTGTGGCCAGCTCAGCCCACCAGGGGGCGGGGCTGGCTGGCATGTGGTGCTGGGGGATTGAACCAAGGTCCCTGTGCTTTGCTTAGCTTAGCTTGTTCTAAGTAGGTGCTTTAGACCACTGAGCCATCTCACCAGCCCCAGTATGCCTGTGTTTTTAGCAAAGTGCTTTCTCAAAGGCATGTGCTACAAAGCCCTCTGAAAGAACCGGGCTGGTTTGCTTTCTGCTGTCACCCAAAAACAGTGTGCACTGAATCCTCTTTCTTTAGACAGAACCATGGTCTGCCTAATTAGAACACCAGTTGTTGAATTAGACAAAGTTTAGCAAAAGCACAGTTATTACCGTTAAAATTGCCCTCGAAGGGACCTGTAAATACCAGGAAGCAGAAAAGCACAACTCTAGCTCTGGCTCCACAGCCCTGCCTCCTTCACAACACCCAGCAGCCTAGGAAATCTGAGACGGACTTGCAGAGGACTTGTCCTCCCTCCTGCCACCTGCACCAACTGCCTCTCCACGGCTTCCTTGCCACTGCAGCCAGGTGGGCAATGAGGCAATGGGCACCTGGGTTTGGATCAGGGACCAGAGTCTCTCTCCTTTTTAGCGTTCAGCTGAGACACTATCTTGGGGCCTGCTGTGATTCATCAGATGGGAGCAAACCCTCTTGTCAAGAGCTTTAGAAAGTCTCACAAGTAGTGGTTCTTTATTAATCCACTTAATCAGTAAACTGCATAATTAATATATCAAATGGCACCTAGAGATCTAAACTATTTAAAATTAATTTTGCATTGGCTGCATAGTTGATGCTGATTTTAGATTTTTTAGATGACAGATAGAATTTCTATAAGACTTAATGGTGTTGTCTGAAGGAGGGACTTAGGGAATACACCTAGGCTAACTATTTATTTGAGGGGGTGTTTTAAAGAGGGGTTCGGATGGACAGTGGGCCCCTCATGAGCACTCTGGGCTGTAATTTCTGAGACTCCTGGCATTTTGCCATTCTGAATCAGACCCTGAAAAACTAAAAGTCTTTGAAAATATGAATTTTCTCTCCCATTGCCCACACCTTGTTCTGCCCTAACTTCTTGGCCTTCCTCTGTTGAGCTTTCTCCCTTCAATTTCCATCTGTATCTTGCCCTTCCTTTCAGCACCAACCGTTTTCCAAATCCATCTTCTCTTGATCTCAGTGTCATAAAGACTGGCTACAAGGCAGGAAAGCCCAAGGATCACTGTAAGACCAGAATTATGATGTAACACTCAAGACTCAAAAGATAAGACCACTTTTCTAGTTTGAGAGCAATTGTTTTAGATAGTTCAGCCTGGAAGGAATTCTGGAACTGAAGAGAATCATAGAAGTTTTGCTTCTTTTTCTTTTCTCTTTTACAAATGAAAGGAAGCGGATGGTGCAGCTATGCTGGCCATTTTGTTCCTGAGAGGGCAACTGTCTCAGAAGTGAGAAGCTGCTGGCTCGTTCTGAAGTTCTTGCCTTTTCAGTCTTGCCCTCCCTGCTCCCTCACCCCAGCCTTACCGGAAATGGCATTGCCAGGGAAATGGTAAGTGTGCAGAGGAGGTCAGGCACACCCGTGGAGGATGAAGACAACAGAATGAACTTTATAAATATGCAGTATTGGATCTGAAAGGACCAGAGCTTGAAAACCACGGCTCAGGGTAAAGGCACTAAGTCATAATGCCACACGCTGGGACAACTCTGCCACCTACCCAAGTCCACTCTCAGTGATAGCTAGACCTGGGAAATATCCCTCCAGGGTCCACCCAGTGAGGGTGCAGAGGACAAGGAACTGTTATTCACTGTTGGGACACTACTCCTGGGTTATGATTTGAGAACACCTATTAAAACCCTTACAAACGCACATCCACTTTGACCCAGCTTTTCCTTCTGACTTTATCCTCAAAATTCAATGAAGGATGCACATAGGGTTTCATGACGCCTATCAAGGTTCTGCTGGAGACACTGAAAAATGAAAAATTTTTCAGGACTCTAATAATAAGAGTCTGGCTAGTTCTAATGCAATGGGAAAATCTGAACTATTTTGTTGATCTGCTCATAAGATATTATTAAATGAGCCGGGAGACAAGAAGGATGTGAATGTAATTTAGACTCACACCTGGCCCTCAAGAGCCTGAACTTTCCTAACAGGTAGACAGCAGTAGAATCTTGAAAAGGCTTTTTTCTAATAAGGAAAAAAAAGACAATTAAACCATGGATTATTATTTTGTTTTGTTTCTGCAGAAATCCTTGTTGTTTTATACATGTCCCAAATTACTCAGCCTCAAGTAGAACAGGAAAAATATAAAGAAGACTACATTAGATTGGGAACATATTCCTGAATAATCAAGAGTTCATTACGGACTCTTTAGTACATCAAAATCCAATTAATTTATTAGCTCTGTGCTTATATTTTCACACCCCCCCCCCAGTTGCCAGCCTTTTACCGTATGAGGTAGTTTAAGCAGTCTCAAAATGGGGTAGCAGTTGGGTGCGGTGGTGCATGCTTGTAATCCCAGCACTTGGGAGGCTGAGGTAGGAGGATTGCTGTGAGTTTGAGGCCAGCCTGAACTTCATAATGAGACCGTGCCTCAAAAAGGCCAATAAAAGGGGGCAGCGAGTAGGTGAGTAGGGAAAATAAAAAGGAGATAAAATCTGAACTTCATAATGAGACCGTGCCTCAAAAAAGCCAATAAAAGGGGGCAGGGAGTGGGTGTGTAGGGAAAATAAAAAGGAGATAAAATCTAAATGAATTAATTTTACTATTTGTTAACAATGGTAGACGAGAGTGGTGCTAAAGGCAGGGAGGAAGGAAAGCTAACAACGTAGGGTTTGTGTCACTTCTGTGAGAGGTTCAGGCTCAGGGAACTGCACAATGTATAGGCTGCCCTGGCATTGCATAGATACTGAATGAAGCAATCCATTCCTAAAACCACAGGGCCCCAAACCCTGCCCTCTATTCCTCAGACTTCCTGGGATTTCCAGTCACAAAGAGAATTCAACTAGAAAGAGACTGCTGTAGTTTAGACTTGCTCTGAGTGAGTTCCTCGAAGATTTCAGGGCTTGGCCCCAATTTCCCAGGGCTGAGAGATGCTGGAACATTTTAGAGGTGGGGCCCAACAGGAGGTAATTAGATTACTGGGGTCATGTCCCTCAGAAGAGATTAGTGCTGGTCTTCAGGAATAGATTGCTAGCAAAAGAGCAAGACTGGTCCCTGACTCCCTCACTTCCTGTCTCACTGTGTGGTCCTCTCTGCACGCAGCAGGTTTTCTTTCCCTTTCTCCGCCATGTTGTAATGTGGTCAGGGGTGTCTTCACCAGAGGCCGAACAGATGAGGGAGCTTAATCTGGGAGACTGTGAGCCTCCAAAACCATGTGCTCTCACTTGAACATATACTCATAAGTGAGATAAACCACACACACATGTGTAAATATCGTATAGTCTCCCTAGTATAAGAACTCCAAAGAAGAAATACAAATAGAAAGATATAATACAAGGAAAGGGAAAGCAGGAT
>NW_004524593.1:2068615-2087175 GCF_000260255.1 Octodon degus | reverse complement strand
TATATGCGGTGTATTATTTGTTGAAACTGTACTTTCGATTTGATTTGAAACTGTCTCATTGCTATATGTTTATCAATAAAACTTTGAAAAGAAAAAAAAAACAAAAAAAAAACATGTGCTCTTTTCCTTACAAAACACCCAACCTTGGATATTTGTTAAAGGAACGGAAAATAGACTCAGACAAGGTTCTACATCTTCCCAGGTTCTCTTCAGGGAATGTAGCCCCACTGTCTCCAGGAGGTCTCTGAGTGATATTAGTGCCACACAAGTGGCCTGAAGACACCAGACAGGGTTGAATTAGGCAGACTCAGGTTCCCTATTCCCCACTCACTTGAATATCATACATCTTCATTTTGTTTTTGTTCACACCGAGAAAACAACTCTGATAACTTTAGTCCTTCAGTGTTCCTCAGGGAATAGGAATAGGAATAGAATGTATCAAGTCATGTTTACAGCCGCTGTCCTCTTAAAATATGGCGCATCTGTCTGCCATCAGCATTGATGATCTCATATTCATTTCCACAAAACCATTACATAAGTTTTATTTTCTGTCCTGTTCCCCTCAGCTAAACTTGCAATTTTTTTTTAATGATTTCTCAAGATCTTTAAGATGCCTATTGTCATTAGCCTTTTATTACTCTTCCCGGTCAAGCAATAGCATGAAAAATTTACAGCCTCAGCTCTCCCAAGAGTCATCTATGTGTGTAATTATGTTTAATTATGTTTAGAACACTATTTAAATATAAATTCCCAAAGAGGAAAGACAAGACTGGGATGTACGGCTTAGAAAAATAAAGGGTATTAGGTTGAGGCATTTTACTGGATAGGCCACCAGTGAGTGGCCAAAAGGTGACAGCATGGCAGGCTGATGTGCTAGGGTGTGTACAGTGAAGTTTAAGCTGAGACCAAAACAGCCCAGAGACCTCTTCTCACAGTGATCTGCAGCTTCAGACTCTTCTAGCTCTTCCCAAAAGCTATTTAGAGTGGAATCTTGTGCTGTTTTCCTGAGCAGTCAAGTCATACAGCTATTTAGGAAAGGCCTCCAAGCTGCAGCAGGGGAGCCTCTTGTGGTCCAAACATCCTGGGGGTCCAATAGAGGCTCTTGAAAACCATCTTGTTGGGATTCATAGAGAGCACCGCATTGAGAGCTCTTCAGCTAAGGGTGGGAAGCGGTTTAGTGAAAGGAACGCAGGATGGGAGGCCAGGATCTGAAGTGAGTTCCTCTCTGCTCCGGGACTCGCTGACCTCTTCTGGAAGTGGAACTGGGTGGCAATTTTCATGGCCTTTCCAAGTGGATCATTTGCTGCATCTTTTTACTTTCTTGTGAATAAAGTGGTATAGACATTAATTTATTGGATTTGTTCCACTCTCCTAATTCCTACAGTTTAACAACAAAAATCAGCTGAGGAAAGAAGTGACTGGAAAAAATAATGATTAAAGTAGTTTCAGGATTTCCATTTTCCTGTTGCTCGTATATCCTATGGGGGTAATACAAGCTAGCACATATACTTACAGTACCATAGGATTGGAAAAAATATTCTCGAGCTTCTTGCATGACCTAGCTGAAGGTGACGCATCTACCTTAGATGACTTAGCCACCCAGTGCCACAGCCCTGCGGCCCAGCACAGAGTCCCACCCCAATGCAGCAGTGGATGGGGGCAGTTGTTGGGACTGTTTGGCAGGTTCCTTTTCATGTGCTATTGCCCTCATTTAGTAAATATTTATTTAGCTGTCGGAAGTATGATGATGAATCACTGCTGTGCACTCTTTAAACAAACAGGCTTGACCTCTGGGCTTTCTTTTCCTTGTTAGTAACTAGCTCTTACCTGTTTCATGTAATTTTTTAAAGAGTTTTGGGTGCATGGAACAAACTTGGTGGGCCTTAGTCAGCAATCAATACCTCCTTTTAATAGCTTCATCTCTCCCTGAAGAGGGGATTCTCTGCAACCTTGTCTCTTTCCTGTCATCCTCACTGGTACCTTTGTCCAGTGGATGCCCCTGAATGGGCTCTCCCTTCCCATAGTTCTCCACACCCATCAGTGTCACTACCTGGGTATCTGGGTCTGTTATTTATTTATTTTTGGTACAAGGAATCAAACTCGGGACCTCGCACTTGCCAGGCAGGTGCTGTGCCACTGAGCTATCTTCTTGGCCCCAAGGGCCTGTTATCTTTGTATAGTTTTCCCTCCCTCTCATCTAATCCTGGATCAATTTTTGGGGCCCCAATAAATTATTTCATTCTCCTTCAGTTAGTTTCCATGGTAAGGCACAATGTAGAAAAGAACAATGCTGAGGGGGGGCTGGAGTTCACAGGAACGCTTGTCATGGGACTAGAGACTCTTGAAGGAAGACATTAAGGCTTTCCATAGATTTAATTGCGGGAGAGCACTTTCACCTTCTTCTGCAGAGAGCTTGCCTTCATTTCTGTGCGGAGACTGAGTAAAAGTTCAACAAAGGTCTTCCCTCTTCTGCTCTGTTCTTTTTGTTTAAGAAGAGGCTTTCTTTTCCTGTCTCCATATTTCCCTTCTACTTCCTGTTCAGAAACTGCCAACAAAACACCTCTGCCTGGCCAGCAAGGGATGGAAACACAATAGGAAACGTGGGGCGGGGTGGATGAGAGATGACATTGCAAGCCAATTCATTCACCCTGTCAGGAGACAGCAAGACAGAACCCAAAAGACTCGGGAGAAATTTGCTGATCAATTCACCAGCTGTAGAGATCCCATTTTTCTCTGATTTAATTAGAGGGGAAGTGCGTCGTCTGTGTGAAATCAAGGCATCTGTAAGCACACTGGGATGAGACTGCACACTAGTCTGCCTATTTTCTACCCACAGCTGACCCCACAGATGACTGTTCCATTTGTGGGCATGCTCACAGCACCCCCAAGCTCTGTCCATGAAAGAGAAGTGTCACTAAGTGTGACTGTGTGGTGCTGGGCACACCATCCATGACCAGATCTCCGCTTTCAAGTAGCCAACAACATAATTGTGGGGACAAGACAAAGACAAATGTAACATGGAAAATTAGTACAAAGCCATATATCACTCAGTGATGAAATGTGTGGTTTTTGCAGTTTGTTTTGACTGGTACTCATAGAACTGTCAGCAATCGATAAAATGCTTGCTGTTGATATCAATATGTCATCAAAATTAATAGCACACCTTGGTGGAGCTTCATTTATTCACTCATTCAACAAGTACTTATTAAGCACTTACTCTAATCATATTTTGAACTGGTATAGAACTTTACAGTTTGCAAAACATTTTCATAAACACTGACTCACTTTATTCATACGAGGCAGGCAAGGTCTACAGAAGATGAACAAGAAGCTTGGGAAGATTGAGCATTGTCCACAGTCAGGTTGTTCAGCTTGAGATCTGAGTCTGTGGCTTCTATCATTCTTCATGTGCTGTCTGCCAAAAGGCCCTCCAAACTTAGCCAGTGACAATGGCTACAAGTGTAAGTCACATGGCCAGCCTTGGCAAGGGTGCAATTCTGGCCTTATGCATCCAGTCCCTGCCTCACATATGATTATAGATTTTTTTTAAAGCTATTTCTCTACTATTAAAAATAAGAATCATAGGATTGGCAGTCGTAAGCTTTGTGTAGCTCTGCACATGCACTGCCCTGGCCCTGGAACTCTGCTGCTTTCATCTTTAACCCTTCTGCGAGATGAAGACCAAATAGCTGATTTGTGGGCTTTGTGAATCGCTCCAGAGGCGCAGAAGAAACTTTAAAAACTCGCCTCAATTTCGGACTGAGGGGCAGGGTTATTTGTACAACTTTCCCAACCTCCTTGTCCCTCAAGTACTGATTAAAGTGATGATTTAGGGCACTTGGGATGGGGAAGAGGGGGAGGCAGAGAACTGGGCTTTGAACACAGCCATGTGTGTACACATGTAAGGCAGACAGAGTGATACAAATGTATTTTCTTACTTTATTCTATATCATAGCTCACTATATCCCAAAGGACCAGGGTACTAGAACTCAGACTTCAAGATTCACCACAAATCTCAGCATGGGTGCCTTTCCTAGTACCAAAATAGAATTTGTCTTTCATTTTTTTCTTCCCTCTCTCCCTTATTTATCTTTTCCTTTACATCTTTTCATTCCCCCCTTGTCTTTTATCCCATTCTGTTTCTCTCCTTTTCTTCCTTTTGTTTCTAAGCTTTAATTTTCCCCTTTTCATAAATCCACATAAAATGTTATTGAAACCACAGGATAGCTTGGATAATTGTAGGGCAATTATCTGCTGATTTCTACAAGTCTACTGAAAGGAATAGTTTAAGGTTTTTCTTCTATTTAAGTTTTTTAACCAATTTTGTATGCTTATGTCTGGTAATCTGAACAACTAATTTGAAGACAACAGTATGCAATCTAACAGCCATTGTTGAAATCCTATCATTTTGTTTAGAGAAATTCCTTATCATTTTAATGGTTTTTGATTTGTGTTTTTAATTTTTTTTACTATTTTTATTTTATTTAAAAAATTATTGAGGGTAATCACATTGTAGATTCTTTTATAAAAAACAACTTACAACAATGTCTTCCAATTCTTCAGTGTTTTTCTCCCACCCTTTGAACAACCAAATTATCACTTTCCTTACCCAACACCAGAATCCTTGAGACCTTTGTGATGGAGACTCCTTCTTCTACCTCACTTAACCAGGGGACCTAGAGGTGGAATGGACACTCCTTGAGGGGCAGGTGGCTGTCCTATGCTCCCTGCTGTTGTATACTGTCTTCCAGACTCAGTCTTGCTTGGACCCTTAGCATATCACTTTCTCTGGACTTGGCTATCATCCTGGGTGTCTCTAATGGTCACATGGACAGCCTACATAGTACCTCAACCTCCAATATTCTTTACCTTCTCACATAAAACTCTTTGTTCAAAACCCATTCTGGATGTCTTGGCCTTAGCCTCTTTGAGGAAGTTCTCATCCCATGTAACTGCTTCACCTTTAGAGCATTTGCTTGGCCCTTCACTCTGCCCACACCCTCCTCTCCTTCTGTTCTTTCAGTGTCTTCTTTACATCCCAGCTCCTTTTCAGTCATGGTAAGTGTGTGATACAGTAGCCTACGTTCCCTAGATGCCCATTACATGCCAAGCCCTGTGTGTTTTCTCACTCTTCCTCACAGCAACTCTATAGACAAAGGTCTTACTTCTGTCTTCATTATACAGGTGAGAAAGCTACAGCCTGGGGAAGCCCAGTAACTTCTTCAGCTTGCCACACCCTTATCAACTATGCTACAAAGCTAGCAGCTGTCTTTGGAGCTCCCTGTTGGCCTTTGTGCTAAACCCTACCATCTTCCCCACACCACTAAACTCCTGTGTCCTTCCCTTCCCTTCCCTTCCTGCCATGAATCCCTTGATGTACTGTTTCACTCCTTTGCCTGACCTTCACATTCTCTGTGCCATTGCCCATTGGCTGCTCTTCTTACCCTTCAGGCTCATAGTTGATAAGAGTGTTGCAAGCTGATGGAATTCAGTCCATCCAACCAGTTGCACTCTGCCCTCCAGCCTTTGCTTGTGAGACTCCAGATTCACACTTTAAAAATTATTTAGAGCAAAGGTTGAAGTCTAATCTCGGGGCATCTATTATGTTCCACCAGGCTACCTCGAGCTACCTTGCCTACCAGTCTTTTCTGTAGCATTTAAATGGCCAGAAATCATGCTCCAAAAATATGACCAAGCAGAAGATAAACCATGAAAAACAACCCTGAACAATAGTCAGAGACCCAGTGAAACTTCTTCTGGGAACGTGTGTGCTTGTTACTGCTCCATGCCTACTTTCATTCAAGGTAAAAGCCACCAATAAATCAAAGGCCACAAATACCCTAAGGTGAAATGTGAGTTCTAGGAGAAGCCTCACCTTCCTCCCAGGCCCAGTGTAAAACTCACCTCAACCTCAGCAATGTGTGCTGAGAGAACACAGGTCCATGAACCAGTCACAGTATCAAGGCCCATGAAACCATGCCACAGTCAGCAAAATGATACCTGTTGCCTCAGCTGGCTTGAAGAGCAGCCACTCCCACTACATTCATTCATACATTCATTCATTCATACACTCATTCATTCATTCATTCATTCACTCACTCACTCATACATTCATTCATTTACTCATTCATTCATTCATTCATTCATTCATTCAAATAGTTCTTGAGCACCCTGAGCTAAGCAATGAGAAAACCATAAAAATAAGGCATTTGAAGTGGGCAATATTTATGTCCTTCAGTGATTACAAATTTCATCCTATATTTAGTGTCAGAAAATTGTATTGAGGGCTGGGGGGATAGCTCAGTAGAATAAGTTCTTGCCTGGCAAGTATAAGGTCCTGAGTTCAATCCCCTGTACTGCAAAAAAGAAAAGAAAGAAAAAAGAAAATTGCATTGAAAACAGAAGAATTAGATAGCATGAGCCCAAAGGAAAGGAATGGCTAGAAAATGTGCCTTGTGATACTTTCTTTATACCCTTTGCAAATGCATAGGAGAGAGGCAGCTGCCCCTGGTGGGAGGTCATTTTAGTTGATCAGTATGGGCGACGTCATTCATCAGCAGTGTATGTGCTTCTTTCAAGTGCCAAAATGCAGGCTTTTTATAAGAAATTTACAAAATGTGAAAAAATAAATTAAATAATAAATTAGAAGATACATACCTAATGTGTGCTTATATTTATTGTGTACAATACATATAGGTTATTTATCTATAGCAATTGTTATATCTATGTCTATCTAGCTCAATGTCCAAATATAAGCATTTTAATTTTTTCCACTATATTCCCTTCCAGTGTGTTTGTGTTACTTCTTTCTCTAGAATTAAAAAAGAAAAAAATATATACCCATGTATAACCTAGGTTCCATATGATTGCAGCCCAAATCCTTTTAGCTCATCTGGCATTCCTCAGTGGGATTTAGAATCTCCCAGGTGTCCTTTTCTCTTACCCATGGACACATGCTTTACGATGAGGTTTAATTTTAATAGCTTAAGTTAAGAGGTTGATTATATAAAACCTTCTGATTTATTCTGAAGCCAAATGCATTTATGTATTATTTGGATGCACTTGTTGGCAATTTTCAGAGGCCCAGATTGAGAGTTTAATTAGCGTGCCTAAGCAGAGCTTGACCACAGAGGTGTTGCATATTCTCTTCAACAGCACACAAATGTATAGATCTAGGATACACCCCTCCTCCACTTTGACTCTGAATAAGGGGGCAGAAGTCTGTGTGCCCTAGCTTCTGCCTGCTTTTCTGCACCTTTGCTGCGGTCCTGAGCCCCCTTCCCTTTAGTGCCTTGACTGCCTGTCTGTCCAGGTAGCCTAGAGGTTAGGTAGGGGGCGGCTGCTGCGGCAGTGACAAGGGAGACAGTGTGGTAGCGGGCTAACAAAGATGCTTGCTGCTGTTGTCTGGCGGGAAGGCTTGGTGCTTGCTTTGCTTTCCCTAAGCAAAGTAAGATGGAAAGAAGTAACTAGAAAATGGCTTGTTACACCCACCCAACCTGACAGCCGACAGGTGAGTTAGCAAATGCTACATTGTAAGGAATTGCAGGCTATTTTCTGCAAAGTGGGCAAAGACTCTGGAATTAACGACTGAACAGCGTGATAGATGTTGCTAAAGAAGGCCATAAATTACCAGCCATAAACCTGGCAAAGCTTATCTGATTGTATGATGCAGTCTGGGGTGCTAACACATTCCCAGCACTGGTTGGCGGTAGAAGAAGGAGCGAGGGTGGGGGTTGATGCGGGAGCTGGCAAAGCACACCACTGGCTGGAGGGTACAGATGGTGAGCCTGGCAGGCATCCAGCACTGGAGACTAGAAGCAGCAATGGTACTGGCCTGGATTTGCCTTCCCTGAACTACAGTGCTTGATCAGAGGTACTTTTAGAAGAGCCAAACTTAGCCTTGGCCACACCAGGAGGGCCAGCAGCCTCCTTCACCTCACCTGGCAGAGGGAACTATCCTTCTGTGTGTGTCATAGGGTCAGACCCCAGTTGCTTCCAGCTCAGTCTTAAAGAGCAAGAAGGAAGGTGGCAGAGGAGAGGTGGAAAAAGCATGCGGCATGACTTCCACCTCCAACTTGCCCTACCAAGGACCCTAGGCCTGACCAACTCTGTCTGATTGAAATGTGACCCTGACAAGGTCATGGCTCCATGCTCTGCCCAGTCTCCAGCCAGACCCGGGGCCTGCTCTCCCATCCCCCATGCCTTTCCCAGCCAGAGCTTCTTCCTCTTCTTATGCCCTGTTTGCACCTGTGATTTGGGGCAACGGAGTAAAATAATCAAAATAAAGAAGGAAAGAGAAAAGAGGATTAAATGGAGAAGAAGATGAAAGCAGGAAGGGACCACAGTAAGGAAGCAGTCGGGGCTGTGCAAAGAGCGGCGCCTTCATTCCCAAGGCCGTTTCCCCAACTCCCATCCCAGATACTGCCTCGAACATGACACTGATTAGCTGCTATGGGGAGACATGTCAGTGAAGCAGGAAGCTGCACTCTACCCTCCTCCCTTCCACTCTGCCCAGCATATGCACATGCTCACAGACACCCACAGTTTCGTACACATACTTTTTCCCACCTCTCCTGTAGCATGGATGGTTGCCTGCCTGAGCAGCTGTGACCCTGGGAAGCGAAGGACACTGTGTAGCAGTGAAGGAAGCCAGCTTCCTTCCAGGCTGCTTGGCTACAGAGGCATGGACAGAGACCAAAGACCGGAAGAGCACAAGAGCTCAGCTATGCATCAAGACAAAGCTCAGGACAAGGTTTGGCTCAGAAGTTTGGGGTACTTTGGGTCAGGGAGATAGCTCAGCAGCTTAAGCATCTGCTTGGCAAGTGCAATATCCTGAGTTTGATACCCAGTACTGCTAAAAAAATTTGGGGGATACCTATCACGTTCCACCAGGGATTCAGTTGTGCACAAAGTAGGCATAAATCACTACTCATAGAATTTATTCAGTACTTTGGAAAGCTACCAAGTACTTTTTGCTCCCTGCCCTCCAGAGTCACTGTGCAATGTCACTTTCTGACCCTTTTTGTTTGATGGAGCCATGTGTCTTGTGAGTAGAGGTGATCTGCATCATTTGCAGGATACAGCTGACTTTCACTGCCAAATTGAGACCTTTTCAAACACTCAACTTTCTCAGTGTTCCCTTAGCCTGGGTCTGTGGGTGACTATGAGTAGTCCTCTACCCGGCTTGCAATGAGCATGTAGCATGAACAAGACAATGATATTTATTATTGTAAATCATGAATACATGGGGGTGTTTGTTACTAACCACACCCTAACCTGTCATGACTGATACACTGTATGGGGCACCAACCTCTTTCTTCAGAATCTGTTTTGTGTGAGGCTCTGAGTGAGGCATTGCATGTAGATAGAAACATGTGTGAGCATCATTGTTAGTAGATAGCCACAACCTGGTGAGGTAGCAAAGTTATGCACACTAGGACGCAGCCAACCAACATTCTGCACTCTGCTTCTCAATCAATGTGGTTGCTGATAGCAAGGCATCCGTAGAGACAGGTTGGATTGTGGAACAGAGATTAAGGAGGACCAGAGCTGAGAGGGCAAGCATGCCCCCAGCAGGATGGTGGGCGAGACTCCCGAGGTTTTGGACTTGAGCTGGATGTTACAGAGTGGATTAGTTTTAAGGGGGTGTACAAAGGTGCACAGAGTATTCTGGGTGGGAGAGTCACTGTGTTTGGGGGACCAGGAGGACGGCTTCAAGGGCAGTCAGTATAAACACTGGTCCTCATACAGCAGTAAAAAGGATAAGTGGGAGGGGTGACAGAGCTGAGAAGCCAAGACAGTTGGGAGCTGCATGTGCTGGCAGGGGAAAGGAAAGGGTGGACCAAGGCAAGCGACCTAGGCCTGCCGCGGGCTGTGTTAGAGACATCTTTGTGTGGGGCGCTGTGTCTTCAACCAGCAGCCATTTCTCCCCTTTATTCCCTGCTCAAGGTAATAACCTGTCACCAGAACAAATAAAGTCTGATTTACATGAAACTTAATGCTAAGCATTTTCCTTTATTCCCCAGCACTGCAGTGGTGGAACCCTAATGCCTGCGCATGCAGGCCTGCTGTGTGCAGCAGGAGGACTGCGCTGGATAGAAGTTTAGCATGAAATTATTTTTTCTGTGACAGGGTCTTTGGCTCTGGTCAGGAAGTCAGTTGGCTCGGCAATGCCCTGCCTGTTGGAGACAGTGGGAGGCCGGGAAGGGAGGGAGTGGTGCAGTTAGAAGTTTGCTCAGGTTCCTCAGCCCTGCTCTGCGACCCTCAGTCTCCCTGCGATGTGCCTCCCACCTCAGCGAGCAGCATCAGCACCCTCCTTACACAGGCACTGCCATTGCCACTTGTCACCTACAACTACATTCACTGAGGACAACCAAGTTGGCACCAAGCAGAGTGGCTCTCAAGCTGCAGCCACTGCTCCAAAAGAATTTGTAGTTAACGAGGTCAGAGCCTCACATAAAACACTTTTCTCTATCTCTGTCACTATCCCTGCCTCATCTCCCTAAGCTGATAAATATTTTGTGAAATTCCCTGTCCTTCCCTGATGCTCTCTCTTACTCTTAGAAAGTCTGCATAAATCCTACTTCCTTTTGAATACCCAGCCCACACACCGCCACTTCCACAGAGCCTTCTTCAACCCCTGTACCAGGACCCAGCTCTGCGTGCTCTGCTTCCAGTTCATTCTGATGACACCTTAATCTTAGCGCTCACCTCTCCATGCAGGAATTGAGGCATTTTTCTACCTCTGCACTCTGTAAAATCCTTAAGGCTCAGTTTAAAAACTCCAGTAATTAGGAAAGAAAGGCCATCCATTCTTTCTTAAGCATGTCCCCTGGGGGTCCCAGTTCATTCCTCCACACCATATGGAGTTCACTTAGGACTGTGTATTACTCTAATCTGGCAGAGGAAGGGAGTTCAAGCGGAGGGTTAACATCTGTAGGGGCTTAGCCTACCAGGCGAGGGAGTTTGGGTCCAACTCTAGTGGTGAGAAGAATCCAGAGAGGAAGTTAAGACAGTTGCCTGCAAAGAGCTCAGTGACTTCCCCTGTAGTTTGCTAGGTTGTTTCACTGTTGCCCTGCTCTGTACTTGCTTTAGGAGCTCACCAGGTCTGAAAGAATTGTCCTTTTATTTAAAATGTTTAGCTTCACTTATCTCCTTCTTACCCCATGATAGCTCCATGTGGGGGACCTCTCTGTTGCTCAACACACACAGGACACTCGCTACTCTCTCGGTGACTTTTCCATCAGATTAGAGTCCTGGGGTGACTTCCCTTTGATTTTCTCTTGGTGTCTGACCTCACACCATCCAACATTAGTCAGCGTGGGTGCTCAGGGAGTAGAGACTATTTCATGGCTGGGGATGGGGGGCTGCCAATGAGAAATGAGGAAGGAGCTTGGCAGCCTTGCCCTGGGCTCTCCCCATGCCGGAGAATGCCGTGGTGTCCATGGCCACTTCTGTGGAGGGCTGCATTAAGACACGGGCGTTTTCTGAATCTCTGGAAAAAACTGCTCCACACAAGGGCCTTTCCTGGCCTGTATTTGACCATCAGCCGTAGCTAAGCAGCACCAGGAGGGAAATCTACTGACCAAGTGCTAAACTCCAGAGCTCATTAGAAATGAGTTTCAAATTTTTCTACAGGGGAAGTTTATCCACGCCACTGCTCATGCAGACAGCTACGAGGGGGCGGTCAATATTCCACATAGTCACTGTGACCTTGAGCAGGTTACTCCACTGCCGTGAGCCTGTGCTTCCTTCTCTGTAGTGTAGGGGTGAAAAGTTGCAGTGGCCAGGCAGTGGAGTCAGAGTTCAGTGCCCGACACATGTGGGATGCTCATTAGGTGTGATCTCTTGCTGTGGGCAGTGGTTGGGGAAGACCTCCCATGCAAATTAGTGGGTGACTGACTGAACAAAGCCCACCCCCTAAGGATTTAAATAGGGGTCACTTGCCAGATGCAGGAAGGGGGGGGGGTGAAGGGGCAGCCGGACCTGCCAGGGGAGCCCAGAGTGTTTTCAAGGGGGAGCTGAGGACAGGGGAGGAGGGAACACTTTAACCACGGGATACCAAGATAAGAACAAGATGAAGAGGCTGATAGAGCAAGTAAACAAGATGGAAAGAGAGATTCAAAAGGAGAGGGAGGCTAGGCACTGCTGGGGAATATAAACAGAGCACAACACCCGCAGGATGGATGCTGTGGATGGAGAGGGGCCATAAAACAAAGTAGACGTAAAAGCAATGCAAGAGCCCAATGGATAGAATATAAAAATGACGTAGTCACAGAATACAAGTGTTCCCTAGGTAGGTGCCCAGGGACAGGAAAAGAGATGAGTGCATGGCTGTGAGGGGAGGGGAGACCCTTAAATCTCAAGCTAGCCTCTGCTTTGCTGCCCCAGACTTAGGCCCCTAACGACCTTGACAATGTGGCTTAACAAGGAGTTCCCTGGCACTGAGCTAGAATTCAAACAAATGGAAATCCTGCTGGGATTTTGCCACCGGGATCCCCACTTGCTGCCGAGAGAAATTTAAAGGAGAGCTCCCCCAGCAATGAGTGCGTCCTTCCTTGGCTGGGCTAAGAGAAAGGAGGACTTGCATAGACGCCAGGCTCCAGTAGGTAGCGATGTGGTAGCCAGGCCCCACTTCTGTCTCCAGCCTTCCTGCCCCTTCTCCTTCCACTCTCCCTCCTTTCTCGTTCCCTTCCTCTCTTCCTACCCTTCTCCCTCATTTTTTTCTCCCTGAATCTCAGAGTTATTAAAAAGGTAGTTCTCATTATGTAACAGCAGGCTGGTGAGCCTGGCAGGGTGTATGGAGGATGGGTGGCTCAGTAAGGAAGAGGAGCCAGGACAGAGGGGGAGGGGCAGCATGTAGTGGGAGAAAATGCAGCGTGCTTTGGGGCCATCGCAACAGACCCAGGTGGTGGAAGCGAAGGATTCCGGAAGAGCAGTAGTATGAAAAGTAAGGAGAAGTATTCTGAGTAAATGAGATGTTAATGTCAGAAGTTTTGATCCAGCACTGGTGATAATCCACTGAGAAAGCACAGCTTTGGGTGGCGATGTGTTCAAACGATAAGGTGGACATCAAGCAGGAGGCAGAGGTCAGGGCAGGGAGCCAGGTCCTCGGGACTTGAGAAGGGAGGGCAAAGAGCGCCCTCCTTTTCTGTAGTCTTTTCTTCGTGGGAAACCCAACTTTGATTTCCTCCTGGGCAGGTTCTGTCTTTTATCCTCCATTCCTTTCCCACTCTCCTCCATTCCTCCTCCCAAGGGGCACCTTCGGCTTTTAAGGATGCTCTTGGTCCCCATGGCAACACAGACACATCAGAGAGCCCTTGCAAGACGCTGAAGTACAAAACACACAAGGGAAGGAAGGCAAAGCCATAGTGCAGACCCTACCATCATGCATTCACCTGCAGAGTGGACCCCAAGAACTCTTCCACTTGACATCTAGACATTAATGTGGGCAGGCAGCTGCTGGGGGAGAGAAGTGGGGAGGTAGCTCTCGCAGCTGACACAAGCAGCTTGACACACTTAGGGGAGGGGTGGCCAATTATTTTGACAACTCCGTCTTGCCATATCAGTTAAATGCTTTGTGCCATACCAAACCAGCCTCTTCCCAGAGAGAGGGAGGGCAGGAAAAGTAAAATTCCTTTACTGTATGCCCCACAGCACTTGGTACTCTGCTGCAGACTGGGAAAGAGCACAGAAATTCCATCTGACTAAATGAATGAAACCAGGTTCTACACCTGGGGGGGGGGGCGGGTATCCATTTGTATATGAAATATAATTAACTTTTTACAGAAATGCAAGGGAAAGCTGTCATTCAAAGTAATGCCTTTGCTGTTTCTCCCACTGCTCAAAATATCCTTTGAACTTCTCTTAGAATGATCTGTAAGGCTAGTTAATGAGCCACACAAGAATAGCCGTCTTACTACATTATAATCACTCTGAGCACATGGAACGATTCCCTCCCTCCTTCTGTAGGAGTCAGCTCGGAAAGCTTGCAAGACTGTCTTTACCCACTTTCATAAAAGCCCTTTTGTAACTTTTTTTTTTTTTTTTTTACTGCAACATTGTCCATATTTTCACCTAAGCTTATTTGCATAAGGAGGGAGGGAAGAAAAGGGAGGGAGGGAGAAAAGAAGTAGGGAGAGAGAGAGAGTGGGGGAGGAAGGAAGGGAGGGTGGGAAGGAAGGGAGGGGAGAGAGAGAGAGAGAGAGAGAGAGAGAGAGAGGTGTGCTTGGAAGCTGGAGGGTCAAAACAAGATCTTGCATGACCCTGGGGCCCCCTTTCTATGGTATGTGAAACAATTAAATTCTCACTACTGTCTTTCCAGTTTGAGGCTGGGAAGGGCTTGTATATGCTAATAAGAACAACAAAGGGTTTCAGATCCTCAGGAAGTCTCTGCTTTGAAAACAAAAACAGAGCAGAAAGGTACCCAGTTATGACTGATGCTAAGTCCTTCCAGGTTTCCAAGCGGGAACCCGGACAGCTCAGCCATCAGGACGGCAAGCTCAGAACAGCAAGTGCGAGCTGACAGCCGCCTTTTAAAATCCACCGAAACTCTCGTGTGGCGTTGAGGACAACCAGGCTTTGCAGAGGCTAGCACTGCAGCAGTGCTGTCGGCTGGGCCTGAGGATGGGGACCCACCATTCTTGCCATCTGCCATCTGTCCCTGTTGCCCACTGTCTCTTTCTCCAGGGCACGGACTGCTCGAGACTGCGCCATGGGTGTGTGAAGAGCAGCCTCCCTTGTAATTCCTCTGCCTTCAGACAGGGCTGAGCCAAGCAAAGAACTGAGCCTTCCTTGGCATGTGGCTTGGGTCTCTTGGCAAAGAAACGAGTCCCAGCTCGTCAGAAAGTCTATCTTCGGCAGCCATGAGCAGATGGGTTGAGGTTTCTTGGGGTCAAGCATTAGCACTTGTCCAGCTCCTCCTCCAAATTGGATATTTATAGTTGAGAAACAATCTGTCAGTTGGGAAGTATAAGGAATCCTCTTGGCAGAGGGGTAAGGAAGGAAAACGGAGTGGGTGTTCGGATTTCCACTGAGCTCCTCTGTGCCCAAGGCTCTTGCATTGGCTTCACTACAGTGACGGTTGGGGAGCTGTGGGGGCACTTTGCCTCACTTTTCTTGGGTTCCATGCCAACATTTTTTAAATGGCAAAGATTGGGCAAGAGGATCAGGTTGGTGGTGTTGACCCTGCTGAGAGAGGGAGGTGCGACCAGTCGCTCAGGGAGAAGTCTCTCCTCCCACCATGCTCTAGTCACGGGCAGACTTGTGCTAATCCATCCCCATCTACATTTGCGAACTAATAGTAAGTAAATATTTGGGCTATAAGAAGCCAGAATTAGAGTCCTTAGCTGAAGCTCCAGCCTAGAACAAAACCAATCAATTCCCACAGGCCTCAATGTAGAACTCATTAAAAGAATTCATCAACCAAGTAAACTCACAAATTCTGAGAGGTCCTAGAAAAGGATTTTTTGGATATATAGTCTTACAAGATGAAGTAGGAGTAGAGTAATATTCTGGAATATTCCATCATGAATTTTCTTTTAAGGCAATTAATTTTTACCCTGCAATTCATTCACCTTTGACACTGGACCATCAGCTAAGGGTGATCGCTCAGGACACCAAAGAACCACTAGAGAAACAAAACTCAGATTCTAGGTGTTGAGTTCTCTAAAAGCTCTAAAATTGCACGAGGAAGGACTAGTCCAGTTATTGTTGTGTTGTTTTAATATTAAAACATAGATTGTACTGTCAGGAGAAAAGCCTGAAGGACTCCGGCATGGAGTTCATACCACAAATCAGAGAAGAGGTAGATACCTGTGACTATAAAGAGCTTTCCTGCCATACAGATTGGGAGTAAAGATTTGTCCCCTGGGTTCTAGGCATGGCAGGCTTGTGCTAGAGAACACATCTCCACCGGGCGCACAAATAAGTGCACCTATTTGGAATATTGGGACCCAGACTTAAGGTTGTTATCTGAGATCCAGGTCTACAGCAAAACCAAAGAACTCGCACAGACCAGAATCTAATACTCATTTAAAAGAACTAGGAACTGAGTAAGCTCACTGCCTCCGAGGAACCTAAAAATGGAAGAGGAGTGCAAGAGTCCGAGTATGAGGGTGGACTGTGGCCTTCCTGCCACCTTCAGGGCAAATCTCTTGGAAGGGCTGGTAGAGAAGGCCACACAGTGGGTAGAGGGGTCTTTATCGTGCTTCTTTCTTGGACCACTAGACCTAGTGCCTGCACCACTACAGGAGTGAGTTATACGGATAGAAGGGATGGCAAGTTGTGCAGCTGGAGGGTTGCTGCCTCTGAAATCCACGTTGAGATTTAGGCTATGCCAGCACCGCCCCATGAACAGGTTATTGTTGCCACTGTTAGTTCCTTAGAGCAGGAGTGGATTTATTATAAAAAGGGAAGATTTAGCCCCTTTTCTGTCTTGCATCCTCTTGGTCCTGGGCCATGAGGTTTTCTGCCTTACTGATATAATACAGCAAGGAAGCCCTTTCCAAATGCCGGCACCTTGATATTGGATTTTCCATCCTCCAGAACTGTGAAAAATAAGTTTCTCTTAACTATATATTATCTGGTCTCATGTATCCTCTTACGGTCACACAAAATAGATTAAACAATGGGGGAGGTGTGGGCAGCTAAAATGACCCTATTGAGGCTGGGCTGGTTCCTGAAAGACGTGGAGGAGATTCTATGGCTTCATCTGAACACAGAAAGTGATTATAATTGGATGTCCAGGAGGCCTTCCAGAGCAGCCAGGGGGCAAGAAAGAGTAAGTATGGGGTAGAACTGGTATTAGGGTCCCAGAAAGACACAGTGCTGGGGCTGGGGAGGTAGCTTGGCAGCATTAGCACCTGGCAAGTGCAAGGACCTGGGTTTAATCCCCTGTACTACATGCTATGCCAGCTCTGGAACTGGACTTAGTGGTGAACACCTGTAATCCCAGCACTGTGGAGGACCAAACAGGAGGAACCTTATAAGTCTGGACTGCATGGTGAAATCCTGTATCAAAAAAATAAAAATTCAAAAAGAGAAAGATACAGTGCCTAGGAATGCTGAGGTTAGAACCCAGCTGACAGGGGAATCTGTTGAGCTGACCCAGAAAAATGAGAAATGTGCCCCTCAAATCACATAACACTAGCAACAAGCTTCAGCAGAGAAGAGACCCTGGACCAGAAGCTTCTCTCTTGCTCCTAAGACCACATAAAATTCCCACTCCTACCCACGTCCAGGATCCCAGAGCACCCCAGGGAACACTAACAAAGTGATGGAGAGAGACCAGCGCATCTCAGGGATTTCTAGCCCAGAAGCAGAAGGCATAGGGAGACCGCATGGTAGGGGCAGTGGAAGCCAGCCTGGGAGAATGCTGCACAGGGAAAGCACAGCAGAGATGGAGGATGATGGCAGTGATCAGAAGAAACTGGCACACCTCAGTGAGGATAAAGCAAGGCCAGTGGCTGCTCAGAGACCTGCAGTCCTCCCATTCTCTGCCTCCCCACCCCTGCAGCATCTCAGGATATGTTCTGACTACCCAGAACTGGCACAGGGAAAGCCAGCCACTGTTTCAAGGAAGAATATCAGTTGAGATAATTCAAATAAAGACAACAGAACTGATTAATTGAACACCTACAAATTGGGCTGTAATAATGAAGGGGTATGATCCCAGTAAGTGTCTGCTCAACCTGAAACACCATGACACCCCAAGAGTCGGCACTCAGAGGCCAGGGAGTAATCAGGGTTTAGAAGATATGGGGTCTCCAAATGCCTGCCATGTGAACTGGACACCTTTCTTGACTGTATGAAGCTCAATTGCTTCATCTGAAAGACAGGCTGATAATACAAACATTGGAGAGTGGTGCTATTTGGGGTATTATTGGTTAAATTATGTCTCTCAGGAAAGCTGTGTTGAAGTCTTGACCCCTGCTAACTCAGAGCAGGACCTTATTTGGAAATAGCATATTAAAGTGAAGTAATTAGGTTGTGTCCTAATGTAATGGGACCGTGTTCTTATAAGAAAAGGAAATTTGGACAGAGGGACAGGTACGCAGAGAGAAAAGAAGGTAAGAAGACAGGAAGCAATAGTTCTGTGACAGAAGTGATATATTTACAGGCTGAAGGATGCCAAGACTTCCAGTCAAATACCAGAAGCTGAAAGAGGCAAAGAAGGATTGTCCATTAGATAAGTCAGAAAGAGGATGGCCAGGGCTGGCCAAACTGCTAAGCAGATTAAAGCACCTATAAGCAGGCGCAGGGGCTGGGGCTTTCATCCCCGAGCCTGCCGTGCAGGCCCTGCCCCTGGGGCATGCTGACACAGCAATTGAGATTGGGCGTGGTGGCTTGTGTCTGTAATCCCAGAACTTGGGAGGATGTAAACAGTGGATCACTATGAGTCCCATCTAGTAGTGAGACCCTGAACATCCTGCAGACCCTTCCCTAAAATACAGGAGAAAAGAAAGAAGGAAGGGGAAGAATAGTGTGTGGATACACACAGGACAGCTCAGGCGACTGCACGATTAATTTTTATTAAAATTTAATAACAAGGGTTTTTTTTA
>NW_004524593.1:2041781-2068515 GCF_000260255.1 Octodon degus | reverse complement strand
AAGGGAAGGGAAGGGAAGGGAAGGGAAGGGAAGGGAAGGGAAGGGAAGGAGGGAGGATGGCCCCATCAAAACCCTGACTTTGGACTTCTGGCCTTTAGAGAGTGATGAGATAATAGTTCCCTTGTTTGTTTGTTTGTTTGGTTGGTTTGTTTTGGCCAGTGGGGATTGAATTCAGGACCTTGTGCTTTCCAGGCAGACACTAGTGCTACTGAGCAGCATCTACTGCCCAATTCCTATTGTTTTAATCCATCCAATATTTGGTACATTGTTATGGCAATCTTAGAAAACTAATGTAAGTACCTTCCAAAGTCTTATAATATGAAAAAGGTCAACCACATGGCAGACTCTACAACACTCAAAATTATAATAAAATACTTATTGTTTTATATACAACCTCTTTATGACCCCTGGACACACCATCCTAGGATCTTCAGGTTCATAGAGACCTTGATTTGACTCATTTTCACTCTTCTGATAAGTAGAACAATAATAATGAAAAGAGGTTCTCAACATTTTTACTAGCCTGCAGCCTCATTTTTTAAAAAGACTGGCTTAATTTATCTTTAGGCTTTAGGGCTTGTTTTAATTAGCACAGCTGAATATATATTAACTGCAAATGAACTTTCCTACATTGTATCTCCCGCCCAAAAATACAGCTCCTTTACAATGCACAGCGATTTGGTCCACAACAACACAGAGCCAGCCTGGGCCTAGGTGTTTGTAAACATGTCATTGTTTACTCATTATTTTACTGTTTCCTACTAGGCAATACTGATGGGAAACAGGAACTTCAGTGTTTAGATAGCTAGTATGTTCTGAGACCTTACCCATGTTAATTGTTTTAAAATTTTTAAAAAAGCTGATAAAAGGGATGCACTTATCTACATATTAGAAGAAAAAAAAAAAAAAAAAAAAAAACCTCAAAGCAAAACCAGAAACAGAAGCACAGGACCTGGGAAAATAATTTGTGTAAGGTCATATAACTAATAGATGTAGAAGTAGACTTTGAATTCAACTACTGAAATTTAAGCACTAAGCTACATTAGCCATCATTTTCTGCAAAATGGTTCTTAAAACGGTTTAGAACAAAATCATGATAGGTAGGGGAATGTTGGATGTTTGCCGTGTGCCAAGAGTATGGCGAAAAATTACCTTCTTAAGACTCATAACAGCTTAAAAGTTAAACTATTCACATTCCCATTTTATGGATGGGAAAGTTGAAGTAGGGAGAGGTTAAGTAACCGGAACAAGATCTCTCAGATCCCAAGTCTTAGAGTTGTGACTCCATCTCCATCTTTCTGACTCCAGAATGTACTTGCTCCCCAGAACGTTACTCTGTCTCAGAAGACAGTGGAGCCTTAAATATCTAGTGGCATAATATCTCACCCAGACAGGAGCAGCTTACAGAAAAACCTAGTAGACTGTGGTTCCCAATTCTCTCCAGTTGTGGAAAACCTATTTCCAGTTTCTCTTTCTTCCTTCCTTCCTTCCTTCCTTCCTTCCTTCCTTCCTTCCTTCTTTCCTTCTTTCCTTCTTTCCTTCTTTCCTTCTTTCCTTCTTTCCTTCTTTCCTTCTTTCCTTCTTTCCTTCCTTCCTTCCTTCCTTCCTTTCTTTCTTCCTTCCTTCCTTCTTTCTTTCCTTCCTTCCTTTGTCCCTCCCTCCCCCCTCCCATTATTCCTTCCTTTCTCTCCTCTCTCTCTCTTTCTTCCTTCTTTTTCTCATTGATGAAGGAAGAGTCTAGAGAGAGCTTCCACAACTGTTCTATGCATTCAAAAACAGAAATGCTGCCACATACTTGGATAAACAGGTCTCCAGCTACCAGATACCCTAAGAGTCCAGCTGTGCAAAAGCTTGAGGACACTTGCACCTCACCTGAAGAGATAGTTAGCTTTGGTCTAAAAGAAGTGATCAATAAGTAATGAAGCAATGTCAATTCTACATTGCCTATCTTCAAATGAGATATACAGACCTATAAGAATATACGAGGGAGAATGACCTGATATGAAGTGACCAGAGAAATTCCCACAGAACAGGAGCTTCCTAGTGTGACATCTGATTTAAGCCTGGAGAGAGAAGGGTGCTGGGTAGCAGGGTAGTTACGGCCAGGGAAATCCTATGCACATAAGTGGTGTACGCCGTACACTGTCTTCAACTGTCTTAATTTTTGGTCTCTATTTCCTTTTCTTCCCTTCTGTCTCCTTTTCTGGTCTGGACCACTGATCTGGGCATTCCTTCCTGGGTGGTACATTCGGCATACCAGTGGCCCCCACCAGTACCCTTCTTAGTCAGTCTAAGGTCAGAGACATCACCAGCTTTCCTAGAGTACACTCACTCTGATGAGAGGGTGACAACAACACAGGCCACGTCACTGAGGCACTGAGACTTACCCAACCAGCATGGTCCTTAAAGGGTGGGGCAAATCTTCTGGTTGAAATAATGTGAAATTAATTTGGAGTCACCTCTGGAAAAGAACCATACTTCTTGGCATCAATTATGGCCAAAGTATGGCAGCTCCTTCCTTACGTACCAAATTTGCTTTAAATAATGAAACACCAGCGACAATATTCCATCAGTATTCTACTGCTCTGTGGGAAGTGATTTCATATACAGCTTTATTTTCTCAAACATTTTATTCTGACATTTATTTTACAACCAAATACCAAAGACTTATTTCTCTACAAAGCCCGCATTACATCGACATGATTTTTCCTTCAAGAAAATATACCCATAAACAAATCATTGAATGAAAAAAAGAAAATGCTCTGTGTCCTAGCACAGCTTGGTAAATTACCACCAAACCTTCAGCTTATAATAATTGCTGGCCTAGAATATCTAGCATATGGTAACTCCTGAATCTTAATATATTATTGCGAAATTAATTGAATTAAGGAATGTGGAATGGCATGAGAGGAAAGCAGGCTGTGGACTCAGACACATGTGGGTTTGCATCTGAACCAGGCCCTCAGCCTGCTGCTGAGTGGCCTGGAGTGAACTGTTTGATCTTCTCAAGCCTCAGTTTTCTCCTTTATAAAACTGAGGCAAAAATGCCTGAGTCACAGGCAAAGATTAAATGAAAGAGTGCTCTTAATGTCTAGCTCAGAATTGGGTATGGCATATACTCAGAATCAATCATTCTTTCCTTTCTTTAAATTAGCCCACTAACTGAGATGGATAGCATGTTCCAATAAATCATTAGTCAATCAAAGTGAGACTCAAACACCTAGTGCCAAAGGTGTTTGTTTCTTAGCTCTGGTCACACAAAAGAATAACTTGGACATTCTTAAACAAAACAAAGCAAGAAAGTAAGATCCTGGGCCCCACCTTCAGAATTTATAATGAAAGCTTCATGGTTGGAGCCTGGAAACCAATATATGTACCAAAGATTCCCAGGTGATCCTGGACCTTCAAAAGAAAATTGTGTTGTTTTGCTATGTTTGGATCAGCCTGCGGATGATACTGCATTCCCTTCTAGTGTGACAATTATGAAAGAAAAAGCTAATAGTTAGGGCCCTCCCACAGTGGAGTGGGTTAATTTGTCATAAAGAGAAGATCTCAGAGAGTGAGGGCTGAATATTTTCTCTGACTGCAAACAGCCTAGAGTGGGTGATCAATCCAATGATTCGAAGAGTTACTATGTGAAGAACAATTGGGCTTGTCATCCACGGTCTAAAGAGATCAAACTCTAACAGTTAAGTGTTCAAGCCAGATATGACCAAAGGTAGGCTGAGCTACCCTTAGCCTTAGTGAGTTCCTAGTCACTGGAGGAATGCAAGATGACATTATATAGCAATGTAGTAATAAAAGACCCATGATAATTGAGCCCTGAGTAAGCATTTGGGCTCATCCTTTATGGCCCTTCTCAACACCTTGTGATAAGAGTGAATTCATTTTGCATCATTAGCTGGGACAAAAATGGTGGACAGAGTCAGGAAAGAAAACCCTCAGCCCATCGTTTCCCGTGTGTCACAGCACCTTGGGCCCTCTTAGTCCATCTGGAGGAGAGTGGCTGTGCTCTATAGGCAGCTGAAGCTACTTGACGTGCCCCACAGAGGCCCATCACAGGGTGCAGCTCATGGGACTGTTGAAAGCAGCTAGACTAGCACTTCATGCCTTGTTTTCTTTTCTTTTCTGTTCTTTTTAATGTGTTTAGTACAGGTCGACAGGGTCTCACTACACAGACTGGACTTGTAGCAATCCTTCCTGTTTTTCAGCCTCCCAAGTGCTGGGACTACAGGCGCACACCACCACGCCCAGTCTCAGTCATAGGCTCAGGGCACCCCTGAGGTGGGCTGGCATGGCAGGCCAGGGGATCAAACCCCTGGGCCCTTCAATCCACTAAGCTATCTGGCTGACCCCTTTGTTTTCTTTTTAAAGTAAGTCTCTTCTTCTCCACCTTTGTCTTCATCATCTTCTTCCTCTTCCTCCTCCTCTTCTTCCTCCTCTTCCTTTTCCTCTCTTCCTCCTCCTCTTTCTCCACCTCCTCCTTCTTTGGTTCATATAAACAAATCCAATTTAGGAATCTGACCTCTGATCAAAGGGAAGCTGCTATGGAGGGTACAAGTAGCAGTCTGGAGTCCTTCAGTGGCTCCACTAGAGGCTCCTAATGTAGGCTTCACAGACTATAATTTGTAGGTTACTCTCTCCTTTTACAAATGGATAAAATGGAGTGCAGAATCAGGGAGTAACTGAATCAGGGTCATACAGCTCATGAGCAGACCTGGGCCCAGGCCCAGGCTCCCTTGGACGATGTGCCTTTTCCTCTAGCCCACACTATGAATGCTCTAATGGGGGACATAACTCAGTTTTGGACACTGGTTTGCTTTTATTATTTTCCTCTATCCTGGGTAAAAGTTTAGAGGACTTTCACACAATTCAGGTAATAGAATGAAAATGGAGTTGGTAAGGACTCATGGGTAATTTAGAGAGCAAATACTGAAACATGGAATTGGAGATTCCCTGTGCAGGGCTGACCAACTCCTTCTCTTGCTCCAGCCCTCTCTCAGCCTCTCACTTCCACTCTGGCCCACTCACTCAGCATGCATGCATACAGCTCTTGCCATGTTGTAGGCAGTGTTTCCATAGATAACAGTTAATGCATAAATTTAAGCCTAGAATTATTGCAAAAATATCATGATACACAAGATTTTGAATAAAGACAGAATCTGTAGTTCTGGTTTTATTCATTTGCCTCAGGCTCCACTAGGACTCAGCATGGAATGCTATTCATCCTATCTTTATTTAAAATTTTGGGGTCTGTAGTTGATAATATTGTATTGGATACTGAAATTTGCTAAGTGGGTAGATTTTAGGTGCCCTTACCCCATGTGCACTTGCACACACAAGATGCAATTAGGGAAAAGGATGCATATGTTAATTTTCTCATCCATAGTAGGTAATATATATTAGGTCATGTACCTCACAGTAAAATAAAGTTTTGGGGTGGGAATATAGCTCAGTGGCATAAGTACCTGCTTGGTAAGCACAAGGTTCTGAGTTCAATTCCTTGTACAAAAAAAAAAAAAGTTAAAATAAAATTTCGAGATTTTGTTCAAAACAGATTTTGCACTAATTGTGATTTTTAAAGATGTACCAACTTCCCACAAGAAATGCAAACATTACATACTACACATATGTAGTAACAAATAACAATAAAAAGAAGAAAAAGTGAGAAAACTCACATGAAATGCTATTTATTTCAACTATGGGGTCCCGCTGGTGCCTCTTGACATTTGTGTGTCCAGTGAGTTCCTCACTCGCTTAGCCCTGGTTCTGGACATGCTCAAATATTAAAAAGAGGGCACAAAAGATAAAGATGTGTCCCTTCTTTCAAGGAGCTCTCAGTCTAGTGCAAAAAAGACAGATAATTAACAACTAATTTAAAAGTAATTATTTCATTTCAGAACTCTGTGCAAGGGACAGTGCTGGTCCAAGGGAGGGAGGGGTCCATTCTGTCGGGATGCACAGCTGGAAGGGAAGCGCATTCCTGTGGGAAAAACCACAAGGCTGGTGGCAGAGGCATTCTGTGCAGGATGAGCCATGTGGTCCAGCCGACCTGCGTGTGAAATGAATGCGCAGGAGACCCAGGAGGGAGATGAGTTCTGAGAGGCTGGTGGGAGTTGGGGCTGCAGACACTGAGGGAGCACTGCACGCGTGCTGTGATCTGCGTGTGCCCACAAAGCTTTAATCATTATCTATGCTCTCAGCACCTCGTTTTAGTTACTGGAGACACAGCATGTCATGTAGAAAAAGATAGTAGAAACAGGTAACCAATAAGAAGTGCTGAGGCAGACTGCAAGAAGATGGCAGTCACAATGAAAAGGTAGGCAGTCATTCTGGGCAGTGAAGAGGAGATCAGAGAGAAGGTAGCCTGCAAGGATTGCATTGAGGAACTTAGCAAAGACCCAGGACTTGACATTCTACCTGCCAGCTCCACTCTGATGTGTACGTCTTGTTGGCAGCTCCAAGACTCAACAACCTCCATTCACTCCTCTCCATGAAAGCAGCCCAGGAGTGAGAAGGAGCGTCCTCTACAGCCCTGTCTTGGATGGCAGCCAGGCCTCTCCGTTCCTGGCACATAATCCCAGCTGACTCTCCTTGCAGTACAAGGTATAAATAACAGTGGCAATGAACCCCTCCCAGGACTGCTGTGGGATTAATAAGCCCTTGAGACCCTGGCATTACAAACCCTGCAGAAACTAGCACTTCAATTGCTATTATGAGCAGGCTCCCAGCCATGGCTCCTTCAGCACATGCTGTTAGATAATCTCTCCCCAACTACTGCTAGGAGCCATCAATCACCTGTGCCCGTCTCCTAACCCACAAACTGGGAAGGGAGGGGAGAAGCTGCCTGGACAGCAGGGCTAGATGGACTGTCAACTGGCTGGCGCTTAGAATAGTGTGAAGATAGAGCACAGACTGGGAGTTGACCAAGGTAGATGTGGATTTGGAGTCTCTGCCTATCAGTTCTCTCAATCGGGGTGGCCCATGAAAGGCCTGTTGACAAATATTCCCATTCTTCATCTGGGCACATGGTAGCCTTGTTCTTATTGGTCTCCCATGGAGTGGGTGGGCCCATGTGGCTTGATTTGGCTAAGAAATATGAGGGGAAGAGAAGTGGAAGCTGAAGTTTTAAAATCTAGAACAAAAATTTTTTTCTCCTGCTGCAACTGAAAAACTACAAGTCGTATCCTGGGACTCTAAGTGGCTAGGATAAACAGAAAACCCTGGCGGCCTGCTTTCAACAGGATGAAAAATAAACTTCTGTTGCTTTAAACTGTTGAGACTTGAGGTTATTTGTTTCTGCAGCCTACCATAGGTGATCCTGACTGATTCAAGGCAAGTTAAGTTTTCCTTTCTTTTGAACACTTGATATCTCATGACACGAGGGTAATATCTGTCCTAGAGAGGTAGCACATGGTTTACAGGAGATAATTCATGTGAAATCTTGAGCAAATGCTCAGTCCATATTAAGGGCCCATAGTTGTGAGGTTGGGCAGTTGTTCTTACTATTGTATTATCGTCATCTCCTTGTTTGGGTTCTACCTGATGTCCAGTGTCTAAAGCTCTTGTTCATCCCAATGGGAGGCAGTGTTCTCCTGGTGCAGACTGACCCTGCTTGCAGGCTCTGAGATCAGGTCCGACTGAGGAAGGAGTGTCTGGAGCCACTCTAACCCAACAGTTAGAACTGTGGTATCAGTTGTGCTTTCCCACAGAGCTGCCCTCCTCAGAGCTTCCGTTCCAGCTCCTGGCTCTGTCACCTGCCCTTCCTCCACATTATACCTCGGAAATGGTAAGCGGGTTCTCATCTTATTTCCAGTGCATTCCCTAAGAGCTTTCACATGTAGCTGTCCCGTATCTGGGGCTGGAATCATGCCCCTGAATCCCACGGGGCCCTGGTATCCTCTGGCAGAAACCCTTGTTAGACAGTCTGACATCCACCTGGAGTCCTTCCTGCTATGTTATTGAGATATGACCCCATCATGCCAATGATTCCTGGGCACCCTGTGGCTGCTGCTTCTTTGTTTGGTGTTCTCTAATCACTTTCCTTTCAGCAGCAGCTGCTGGGTCTTTTACCTACCATGTTTTGTAGAGTATGTAAAAGAACTGTGCCTCGCCCATACGTGTAGTGGCAAAACCCAGTCTGCAGTAGGTGCTCAGAGGACACACGTTGAGTGGTGAATGAGTAAGTGGTGTCGTGGAATCACTGACCCTTAGTGCCAGGAATGACACCGAAGTTATACCGTCAAAAGCCTTCTTTTTTATATTGAAAAAACTGAAGTCTGAGGTATATAACCTCCTCACAGACAATCTAGAGGGAGTGATCAGGATGTTGGCTCTGGCCCTGACAAGAATTCCAGCCCAGTCCAAAGCAGACAAAAAACTGAAGGAAAATAAGACAAAACAAAAACTCTCTGTCTCAGATTCCTGTATGCCGTGGTGATAGAAAAATATTGTAATGCTTGTCAAGGCCATGAGTAAACGTAGTCTACTGAGAGAAGACACTGCACGGACCCCCACCCACCCAAAGCAGAAAGAAAAGGAAAATAAGATAATATGACAAAATGAAAATACTTTCCTTTGTTTATTCTTTTTGTCAGCTCATTAAAGTGTGGAAAGAGAAGTATGCATTAGGGTAAGCAAGGAATATACTGCAAATGAACCCTACCAGTCTTTTGCCACCAAAGCAGCAACAGCTTCCTGTCTCCCTCTGTGTGTGGGCAAGGGCTCCCTTTATCCTGCTCCATCTCCCCATATTCCTCCCACACACTCAGGTCTGTGGAAGTCTCTCCTCCCAAGTCCTCATGGAGGGCAGCCTCAAAGATGACTTATGACGGCCTCTAAGAATAAGCACACACCACCTCAGGTAGTGCCCTCATGCACAAAGAGCTATTTCAGATTCCCTAGTCTGTCATGTTCATGAGTCTCCTCACCTGCAGCCCTGTTCCCAGTCATCTGTGACAGATGCTTCACCTGCATGCCTCCCCACATTCCTCAGTGCCCAGGACAGTGCAGTGGCCACCAGAAACTCTGAGATTCAGCTGTGAGAGAAAACCCAGAAACATGAAACCTTGTCTCCTAGATTTTCTTCAAGGGAAAAAACCTCACATGGCCCAAAAAGTGAGAGTTGAATTGTTTCAGCTTGTTTTTTACTGGCATCTGTTGGTCCCATGAGCTAGGAAACAAAGCTGAAGCTGGCCCTGGCTTGACCTTCTTCTGGGCTTGAGCAAAGCATCTTTCCATACTAGCTCACAGAGATGCTCTGGCCACTTGTCCTGGATGCTTTGAGAGTGGGATTTCTTTCCAGGGCCCAACCTAGCTTTCTTCCTGGAGGCAACTAATGTTTCCCCATCACCAGTTGGAAGGGATGGCTGATTGAAGAGCTTATTGCATTATTAATGGACCCCTTTGGACAGTGCTCTGTGTAGATAACCCCACCCTATGACGGAGCCTGGCTGGGGGACCCTGTGGCTTTCTCATTTTTCCTCCTGATGACAAGTGAAATGTCTTTGCTCTCACCCAATCTCTCTACCATCTATCTAGGAGCACTTTTCTGAGGGTGAGTCATTCAGACCCTTTGCATCACCATGGCACTGTTATTAATCATCTTTTAGCTAAGAGCAACATGAGACTTATGGATGAAACAGCTGTAGTTTATGAGGTTAAGTGACCTCCCCAAGGTCACAGCTCAGGGCTTGAGTATGAGAAAGGCTCCCCTGCAAATCTCTCTTACAGTGCTTAGTTGCCTAGAATGGAAACTATCTCCTCTAAGTTCCAGACTGGATGGTGATTCATAAAGTTCTACCTTTCCCTCCCCTCCAGTCAGCTCCTCAGTAGCAGCAAAATCAAGCTTTGTTTTGCATTGCGTTGTGTTGCGTTGCATTGTATTGTGTTGTGTTGTGTTGCGTTGCCTTGCATTCCTTTCCCTTCCTTTCCTTTTCTTTTTCTTCAGAGCTTCTGGTTGCAGAGAAGGGCTGCTTTTGAGTGAGTATCTAACTACACTGCTGGAAGAAACATCCATGTTATCTGTAGCTACAGGGACAATGTGTCATTGTACCTTTCTGACTGGGGGCTCCTCTTGCATGCCACCTGTTGAGATGATTTTAGGTGTATCAGTAGAGGCAGAACTTCTCTATGAGAGGAGATTAAAGATCACAATCTGACTGGAAGGAACAGTAACACATCTCAAAGCCATCCTTGCAGAAAAACATCCTATTTTTCCTCAGCATTTTTACTTTTGATGGTTGGGTGGAGAGTAGTGAGAGATTATAGAACAGTTAAAACCAGTCCTGAATGTTCCAACTTAGTTCCCACACAGTTCTGTAATGAAGTAGAACAGGCACAGAGGGTGTAGACCAATACAACCCATCCAGGGAAGTAGTTTGTGCATTTACAAACACTGAGAAAACAGAGACCCCTCTCACAAGGGGTCTTCTTGATACCGACAAAGTAGCTGTGGAAAATAATTTCTGCAAAAAATAATCTAGCAATAAAGAAACTCAGCAACTCTGACCATTCTAGGAGTCACAAGTTTCAGAGACATGTGTGGTTGATAGGTTCTGAAATCCCACTTCACTATGAGCTTCCTTTATTGCTTAAACTAAGATCTATAAAATCACATTCCAAAGCAGTCTGCCCCTCAGAGATCTCATGCATGGCCATCCCAGAGGCTCATCGCCTCTGTCCTCTGCTCCTGTCAGTGCAGAGGAAGTGCATGTGGCTGTCTTCTGCATGGCAAGTAGGGCCCAGGATCATTTGTTTTCTCTGAGATAGAGAAACATTCCCCTCCACAGCGCCAAGTGTCCTCCCAAACGGATGAGTCTTAGGTAGAATATTTCACATTGATGACTCCAGAGCTCAGGGCTGGCAGCAGTGCTGAATTCCTTACATTAGACTTGATTTCTGTAGTGATTATTCATCCAGAAAGCCACATGGTAGCTGCCTCCTAAGTGAAAGAGGCCTCTCTCCATACCCTGCGCATCCCTACTGCCTTAGAATTTCTTAGGAGATTCTAGCTTCCTGCTGTGAATTTTGTTACCTTTCCAGGCCTTCTTAAGCCCCATAGCATACTTTCTGTGGAAACAGAGAAAAGTCAATAGTACCAGTTAGGTAGTGTGAAATTCTGGAGTCTTACTGGTAGAAATCTGATGCAGCGACCTGTAGGAATTCTGCCTCTTTGACCACTTTTGTCTTCATTCCTCTAGGTTTAGGCTATCAAAAGGCTTCCTAGATGTTTTAAATACTCCCTACCTCTAGATCTTGCCTTATCTTCCCTCCAGAATGCTCTTTCCCTCTGCTTCTTTTTTATACCCATTACCCATTACTCAGGCTTTCCCTTATCACCATAGTTCTAATTTTTGGATCTTTTCTTTGTTTATTCTAAAGCATTTCTTTGTATCTCTTATAATCATATGTTATTTTGTATCATTGTCCATTTCACATTTGTACTGTTAGTTTTCCGAGTAAGATTTAAAACTCTTTTATGATAGGAATCATAATTGACAATATATTTTTGGTGATTGCCTAATATCGGTAGGGAATGTATCATTGGGAAAGCATACAAAGACAAAGACTCATAAAAAATGAAAGTTGGAAGGAACTTAGAGATTGTCTGGACCAAGTCATTCATTTTATAAATGATGTGCAAAAGAAAATCCAAGAGGAGTCTTTGACATTCCAGAGCATATGCCTAAACTGAAAGTTAGCCTAAGCCCTAGGTTAGAGCTTTCTGTTTCCCATGCTGTCCCCTCTATCCCTATCAAAGATTTCATTCAGAAACAGAACATGAACCTTTTATAAGCTGTGGAAGTTAAGTCAGGGTAACTTTGCATCGATTCAGTTGACTTTGCAAGCATTCACACCCCCTCACCTCCAGAAGTGATGGTTTCCAATGGTCAGCCCCATTTTTCTTTGTTTTCAGTCTACAGCAGTCTTTCCCATTCATAGTTTCATTTTTTCAGCTTTCAGCTATGTGAAGTCAACCCAAGCCCAACACTACTAAATGAAAAATCTCCAAAATGAACAGATGCTATTCTGAATAGCACAGTAAAATCCCAAACCCTCCCAGTCCAGTCTATGTAGGCCATGGACTCTCTCTTCATCTGGTGTATCCACACTGTACAAGTGTATGTTGTCCTTCATTAGGTCCCCAGTCCTCTGTTTTCATTGTCATGGTGCCACAGTGCTTACATTCAAGTAACACTCCTCTTTCTTAATGATGGATGCAAAGCACAAGAGAAACGAAAATAGGAATTGGGAAAGTCAAAGAGAAGTTATGAAGTGTTTCTTTTGTGTGAAAAGGTTAAAAGGAAAGGTTTCCTTTCCACTTAGTAAGGAAAGAAAAACTTGCATGCCTAGGTTACTAAACTTGATGCTAGGCACTAAATTGTACATGCATAGGGTATCTGTACTTTCAGTCCTGTCCATATCTTAGGCATCCACCGAGGGTCTTGAAAGATACTTTCAGCAGATATATACCCTGGAAGATATCTTTAGCAGCTAAGGGGTTCTAGTGGGCCCACAAAATTATTGGACAGTGAAGCGAATTAGACAATGGAGAAGAAATATAAAAGAGAAAAGGCAGTGGGCTTGATTCCCAGACCATGGTCTAGCTAGTTAAAAAATGAGAACCAATAATAATGATGGATAGAATTTACTGAGAGTTCATCTGGTGCCAGAATTCTAGCATTCCGTGTATATTCGCTCATTTATTACTCACAACACCCTTATGAAGTGGGTGTTCTTATTATTCTAATTTTATAAATGAGGAGGCTGAGGCCCAGAGAAATTAAGCAACTCATGGTGGAGGGAGGAGAATGCAATAACAGAAGAGGAGCTGTCAGAATTATGTTATTTTTCTATTATTCTAGGACTCTATTGATCTTATATACCCCCTTTTCCCCTCTACTCTTGTTTCACAGGAAAATTCATATCAGTTCAGAACCACAGTTGAAAGCAATATGCTATGGGTCAGACATTTGGTGTGGGTACACAATGCATATCCAAAAATGATTAATAATGTCTGTAATTGGAAGGTGAGTATATAGAATTACTGACTTGGGACTTCTTCTGAAAAACTGGAAGAGACCCTGTGCCTGTTTTCAAGTAGCAAGAGCCAAGGGGATTTAAGTGATTGGGGGGGGGGTCTGCAACAGGTTCTCCAGTCCTCCTATGACCCTTTTGAGACAGGAGATTAGGGTGTGGCCATTTGCCTGGGCAAGTGGGTGTGCCTGGTCAGTTATGGAGATTCAGGGGACATGAGCCCAAGCGCTGGACTTGGGACCAATCAGAAAGTGCTATCTTTAATTCTCCTCATGAGAACTCAAGCAAGGTTTTGGATTGGATGCTCAGACTTAACATCAGGCTGAGGAGTAGGAGATGTGATGCAAAGCAAAATAAAACAAGTCACCACTAAGCTCTTGGACAGCGCCACCACTGTGTCCTCTTTTGCAGTGGTCTACTCACCCTGCAGAGTGTATTTCTGTTTTACTTTGGCTTGTACTTGCCCTGTAGAGTGTGTTCCTTTTACTATCTTCAATAAATATAAAACCTTACTAACTTTTCAGCTTGTCTTGACTAATTCTTTGTTCAGACAGAAAGAACCTAGAAAATACTTTTACAAGGAGACCCCAGCACCCGAGAAACCTGGCAGTAGCACCAGCTCTTATCAACATGGAAGCCACACTCAGCTGCTATAATGTCTGGCTGACTGCTTGGGGCCCCAGAATCTTCTGTTGGTGACACTTGCTTAATAGGGGTTTCTTTTGTTCCTTGCGGACTATATTATATATTCTTTGAGAAACTTCTGAAAATCAATGATCTTTCTAAATTGGAAGGATGCATTATTGCCAAAATAACAAACCTCATTTTCCAGTGTGGGAAAAATCATTGAAATAATTTCTCTAAACAGAAACACTTTCACGATATGGAAAAATCAGCCTCTGTTCTGCAACTATTGAATAGTGCCTTCAAACATTAAAACCTTGCAAGCCAATTTTCCCCTTTCAGTTTCAACACTGCTTCATTTATCTCAGTGGGGACTAAAGACCAGCTAAATTTGAAGTCATAAAGCTCAGCCTTTTTGAATGATTTTGGTCAAAACAGCTCTTTTGTAAGCAGCCCAAGTGTGCTTACTTTACATTCTTTCTTCTCAAAAAAGACTAAAGAGAGATTTCTAAAAATTTCCCAAAACATTTCACCTCTGAGCCGATTATAAATGTGGAGAATTTCATTTGGAAAAGGGGCACATATTTCAGAGCGTTATCAGCCCTCGTAAATAGGAGATTATAATGGAATCAAGGTTCCTCCCCTCTTGCTTTTAACTAGAGTGAATGCTCCTGTGAGCACTACAATAATGATATTTTGCATTTATATAGCACCATTCATTCGTCTGAGAAGCTCAAGACGATTTACAAACATTATCTCATTAAATCCTCTCAAACATCCCTATGAGACAAGTAACCACAAGAGAGATTATCCCTGAGGTACAAGGTTCCCTCAAGCAGGGATGGCTAGGATGAGCTGCCCATAATCCAAGTCTATGTCCAATAGGGCTGGAAACAGAGCTCCTGTCTGTACACGATGGGTGGAGCCTGGTGTGAGGGGGCAGTGTTTCCTCTGGGAAGTTAGAAGTGACTTTGTTCCCCAAATGTCCCCCCACACCTTCCGGGGGCCTGCACAGTGGGGACCATGCCAGCTCCTCCCATCTGGAGACACATCTTGGGTCCTGTTAACAAAGAGGACATTCAGGGACTGCTGCTAAGGGCATGGATGCTACTTTAGTCTCAAGATGTGCAGCTGCACTTGCTGGTGCTAAAAGTTCACGTTGTACCTGGGGGTGCTGAACTGTCAGAGGTTTTCCTTTACTTTTAAGACCCTGCGGCCCATTTTCAAGTGCCCGTACCTGGCGATGATTTTCTGTGGGAAAAGAGCCCCATTTCTTTGGGATACTAAGACAGCACTCTTGTTGAGGGATCTACTGGGAAAGCATGTATGGAGCCAGGACAGGTTACTTAGCTGGACCCATTATGCCACTTAGCATTGACGCACTGACCCTCATAACAGTAAGGTGAGCTAGACCTCCCAAAAAAATAGATAACATCAGTAAAAGAACGAATTTTAATAAAAATGGGAACTCCCCACTCTTCTGGAATAATTATCCCTTTGGGGTCATTTCCATCGTACATGTCCTCACTACAGAACAGAAAAGGGTCAGTAAAATTGCACAAATCTCTGGGCCAGTTAGGGCCCTTAAATCCAGCTTCTCAAGGCATTCTCAATTAACCAGATCATACTGGGCTACCTTTACCATCAATAAAAACTTCTTACAGGCTTACTGCGTAGAACACAGCATCAAGTTCTGAAGAGGCTGTGAACGCTGTGAGGCCACACAGGGCACCATCTTTGCCTTAGGTGAATAGCACACGCACTTAAGAGCAAAACTGTTTCTAGAGATCAGATGTGTGGCAGCTCCTGGAAGTAAAATTCCCCTGCAAACACAAGGTGTTTTCTTTTAGGAGATTTAATTATAGGTCTTGTTGTGTCCAATTCCTTGTTTCAGTTCAGTTTATTATTTATAGAGCATCTATCAAAACTAAGGACCAGTGAGGTTAAGTGACTTAGTCAAGATCACAGCATTTAAAAAAAAAAAAATTCAAGTTTGCATTTTTGTGGTACATAAATAAAGTACGTGTTAAGCACTGTATGAATTTATGCTTATCCAATATAGTTACGATCTTAGCAAGCATGTTTTCTTTTTCAAGGCCTTGGAAATGAGCACAGAGCATATGTTTATGGAACATACAGATGCTACATAAATAGGAGGCATCGACGAAGCTCAATGTGATGACAATAAAAATCCAGATTCATAAAGATTATGAGAATTTAAAACTATGTGCCCAAATGAATACAAATACATATTTGGAGAAGTGGGGACTTTGTAATTAGTTTTTAGAAGGATAGGATATATGAGTCCCATGTCACACCGGCTCAGAGACTAGTAGTAGAGTGTGTGTGTCTTTCACCCTAAAGGAGGCACTCAAAAGCCCAGAACTGGAGATATCTCCATTAATTTGGGGGTCAGCTGCTCAGTAGCTCATATGTAACTCTGACAGTCACACAAATCTCAGAGTCCTCCGGTCTTCACACTTTCTGGCATGCTCTAATGTACTGCTGCAAGCACCGTGAGGACAGGTATCCCGTAGGAGACACATACTGGGTCTTTGTGGTTGGGCTTAGGGGAGCTGTGCCCTTAAATCCAAGACATTCTTAGGTGGTACCAGCCAGGCAGGAGCCTCAGGGGTGCCATGCTCAGCGGTGGAGCAGCAGGATGGAATAGTGGTTCCAGATCCCAATCTCCATTATTGTCTCCTACAGGCTGGCTAGGAACAACAGGGAGAGATGGGAGGATGCCCATCAGAGTGGCAGTGGGAATTCCCAACCTGTGCAGGAGAAAGAAGAAAGGAAAGTCCAAGGAAGGGAGAGCACAGAAGAGTCTGCATCAGCCTGGCCAAGCGGAGTCGCACCAGCCTTTTTGCCTCCTCTTGGGTGCTCTCAGATCTGCCCCCTATCAAGTACAGCAGCCAAGAGTGTCCTACATGCACGGAGGCCCATGTCCCTCTTTGCTTTTACCTTAGAGGGTTCTTTGGAACTGCTCGTGTTGTCATGGTGATGGCAGAAGGCCATAAAAGTCTTACTGGAAAGCTGGAATAGTTGGGGTCTTGAGGATCTTGGCCACAGGCCACTAAGCAGCATAGGATCCCAAATTAATGGGGTCTATCAGCCAACATGGCTGCCTGTACCAGGATTTTTCCATTAGTGGTCAGGCAGCTGGGCCACCAGGGGGCGGGTGGGAACAGGGACATCATAGCAAGCACAGACCAAGTTGGAGCTCAAGTTGGGAGCCTGGTAACTCATCCAGGGGCCTCAGCAGGCAGAAGCTTGCTGGAACAGTCAGGATCTACAGACAGCCTGGGCTTTCTGAAACTTTTGGCCAGCGGGTTCCCTGCCACCTCATGCTCTTCTTGCAATTATTTGCTGTCCTACTTGAATCCAGAAAGTTCACTGCCCAGATAGATAATAAGGAAGAATTGGACTGATGGCAAGAGATAGTACAACTCAAGCAGCAGGTAACTCCATAGCCTGGAGAGGCCAACAGCAGGCTGTTTTCCAGGAAGGAGGGATACGTGACATGATGCACTAAATTCCCCTTATAGACCACCTTCATCTACCCACCTACCCTGGCAGTCTCTGTGTTGCCAGCTTTTTATGTAGGTTCAGAGTAGCTAGTTTTGACAGACTCAGAAATGCACTCTGGGGTTGGAATCTCAGATTTACCACTCAGCTGTGACCTTGAACAGATTCCTTAGCTTTTCTGGGTTTTGGAGAAGTCTTGAATCTGGACAATAGTGATAATGACCCTACCTAAAAGGGGTTTTATGACAGTAACATAGGTTAATATGTGTGAGATATAGCGTAATATTTGCAAAGAATTGAAGCATTACATATTTGTTAGTTACTACTAATAGTATCATTATTACCAGTCTGAACTTGACTAGTGAGATGTCATAAGGTGAAAGGGTTGGAAGCTCATTGCAGCTTGGGGAACAGCTCTGCAGGCTCAGACTAGCACGCCAGTATGCCAGTCCACCAGTCCTGACTACCAATATCTACGTTCACATACAGGTGATAGAAAGCAAGACTTCTGTTTCTGCATTATATGAGCGAAGTCACATGATCCTGGCTACACTGAATTAAATGGCCCCACTGTTACTGTACACACAGGGTCTGCACAAGAAGTCAGGGCTGCCTCGTACAGATAAACTGATTGTGCCTTGCACAAAGGTGCCCGCAGGGAGATGAATAGGGAGAAAGAAAGAAATATATTCTCCAAGCCATGCTCCCTGGCATGGGGTTAAGAGGCTGGAAGGAAGGAAGGGAGAGAGGGAGGCAGGGAAGGAGGGAGGGAGAGAGGAAAGAAGGGGCATACAGAGAGCAAACAGAAAGGAAGAGGAGGAGAAGAGAGGAAAGGGGAAGAGAGGGGAGAAAAGGCAAAGAGATGAGAGGAGAGGGGAGGGGAGGAGAGGGGAAGGGACTGGAGGGGAGGGGAGGGGAGGGGAGGGGAGGAATTGGGAGATGCACAATGACTTTATTCCTTAGCTTCAGTTTGTGTTCAGCTACTCTGATAGTCTAGTGTCAGTTATATTTCTCAGAGGAGTCTGGCTAAAACCTCCACACCCTGAACTGGCTGCACAGAAAGTGGGATGGGGGAGCAGCCAGACCTTCCCCCGAGGTAGAGCTGTGATGAAGGACAACTCCAGACAGAGAGAGCTGAAAGCCCTGCCATTGTATCTGTGAGATGACCCTGCTTGGCCACAGCTACTGCTCATAAAGAAGTCAGCCATTCTGATTAATATGTTGGTGTATCTTTGAAGGTCTCAAGGCAGGATCCTTGTGCCTTTAGGTTCCAGGACATGAGAGAAGGATAAACAGACCAAAGTGAAAAGCCTTGCACTCTACCTCTGCATCTGCGATGTTAAAAACTGCACAACATTGTAAATAACCAACTGTATGAGTTTGAGTTTTTTATCCTGAAAATGGGGATAAGAATATTTATAAGGTATTTGTGGGGACAAGATGGCATAAGGCATGTGAGAATCATGAAACACTACATGCAGTCCAATAAAAGTCACGGAGTATCTGTTTATGTGCCAGGCACTGAGCTAAGCGACACACAGAGGGAGACTGTTCCTACTCTTAACTCGCTTATGATCTGTAAAATGAGAAGGTTGTATTATATTATCTCTACAGTCCCTGTCAGCTTAAGGGATCATCTCTATTCTCTTCCTATCTAGTGGAATCATTGGAAAATTTTAGAGCTGGAAAGGACGGTATGGAGGAAAGAATTCACAGACATGCAAAACACATACGGACAGATTAAAAGAAATTGAGAAGAAACATGCACATCACAGAGAAGGTATCTTTAGAAGGAATACTTGGCTCTGCTGCCGGCCTCCCTGGCACCGTCTGCATAGAGCAGGGAGATCAGAGGACCCTCGGGGGTGACAGCCTGCAGCAGAAGGGGAACGTCCACCAGACTTTCCTCTGAATGAGTTTGGAAAGTTTATGGGTGTGCTTTAAATTAATAAGATAAGTATTTGCTCTCCAGGCTTTTCCAAGAGAATATATCCGCAAAGTACCTGCTCTTGCACTCTAATTAAAGGCTCAATGGTAAGAAATGGTGTTTCAGTAATTGTCAGAAGAACACGCAGTCTACTCATTCCTATCTGTGTCCTTGGTCTTGTTTAAACATACGGCTCCACCTCCAGAGTTTCTGATCCAGCAGGCCTAGATGGAGCTCAAATTTTTGTACTTGGGGAGATACTAATGTTACAAGTTCAGGTTGGCACTTGAGACCAACAGGTCAGACCTGACACAGAGAGATGCACACCTTCAGCCCATTGTTTTGAGCCCCAATTTGTAGAGAATTCCCTGCTGACACCAGGTGCTCCTAGCATCACAGAGTTTCTGGCATCTGACTCCAGGGAAGTTGTTGAGGATGTTGACTCCTACATGTCTCCATGTCTTTCAATTAGAATGTCCATAGTGAAATCTGTCTCACCTCAGATATAGGAGAAATTGCTCAGATTTTTTTAGTCCCAGAATAATTAGAACCCTTTTCCCTTTCAGGCTATAAGACTTCACTTGGCCACTAGAAAATTCTCAAGCCTACAAATAGCCTCTTTCTTACACATAGCAAAAGTCTTATGGTACATATTGTGGGGCACTAATTTTTCCCACCATATATTTTTATTCAACACTTTTTTCTTCTGTAAATTTTCTCAAATACTGCTTAAAGTAAAGGAGGAATAAATAAAAGCATAAATATGAAATAAATTAGGGTGAAAATGATGTCCACTGGTTCTGAGGAGACAAGAAATAACCCAGAGATAGAAGTCAGTGTCAGTAAATGTGTATTTTTGTCTATTTTAGTGCGGAAGGTAACAAAAGTGATTTACCTGAGATCCACCAGCTATGTGCTGTAGACCTGGCACTGAAGTATAAATCTTCTTGCTTCAGCAACAGGGACCTTTTTTCTAGTTTTCGCTGCTTCCCATACATAAAGCATTGAGATAACTGGGCTCCGGCATTGGTGTTAGGTGTCAGGTTATCCAACCTGAGAAATCAATAAAATGAGTTTGCTTCAAGCCCAGTCACTCGGCTCTCAGGGGAAATAGGAAGGGGTCAGCATGAATCTGTAAAAACTTGAAAAGATGGACAGAGTCCTTAATAGAGGGTTTTTTTCCCAGTAGGGAAGGGGCTGGTAATATCTCCTCCCTCTCATCAGTCATAGTAGCAATAATTACATGGACACCAACAGGGGCAAAGAGTGATGCTTCCACAGAATGCTAAAAGGTGCGGCTTTGGTGGACTCAGTCTGAAATCACAAGATGTAATGAGTGCTCATAACAGCAAAGCAATGACCATTGTTTCCCTACCCCTGCCTTAGGGCTTAACTCAAGGGGTGCTGGCTGCTAGACAACCTGTGAGGATCACTTTGGGCTTCTGCAAGTCATAAGGTGTGGGGAGCCTGCTCACCAGCCCAGCACCTCCTCACCCCTTCCAGGGGGCTGGAGGGGATAGGGAGTCCTTCCTGGCTTCCAGCTGGACCCTGAGTCCTGAGCTCTGCACATCACACTGAACTTATCTACTCTTCCCATGTGGCTGTGTGGAAGCTCCTTCCATGGTTTCCAGCTCCAGCAGCATGTGTGTGTGTGGGGAGGGAGGGTGTGCTTTCTTATTGTCATGATTTCATTCCAGATGACCAGGTTCAGAAGTTATCTCATTGCCACAAGAGGCTGCATCAACCTTGTCCTTCGTGATGAAGAAGCCCAACTGGAGAGTGCAAAGGTGGGGGCATAAGGACAGTGGCAACTGTCCCCCTTTCCTACTGCCTTCTCCTACTGAACTCGCCAAGCAGAACCTAGAGGAAGAAATGGATGCAGGTGGGGTCCGCCCTTTAACCAGCTTCCTAAGCATGTTCCACCTCTTCAGCCGGCAGAGACGGATGGCTCTCCACAAGCCAGCGTTTACATGTGGTCCTAGTAATAAGCCTCATTCAGCACTTCTTGGCACTCACAGTAACTCCTTCCTTTCCTAACCAGCCCTGCAAAGCAACGGTAACATTAAAGGTCTCAAAAGGCAGGAGGTTCCCAGGGTCTCTGGGCTGAAGAAATGAGTCTTGCTTCAGGCTTCTTTTTAGAGTTGAGAAGACTCAAGCTGGGGGAAGGTCGCCCAAGGTCATCATGGCAAGACTGGACAGTAGTGAAGAAAAACACACTTCCTAGCCGATGCTATCTGGCTGCCCAGAGAGAAGGGAAGGGAATTAAAGACAGACTGGCTGACTCCACTGTGCTCCAGTTTTTCCAGAACCTGCATCTGTGTCCTCCTCTCTCTTTGTCGAATCCCCATTTGTCCTTCCAGAACCAGGCTGCTTTGTGTACCATTGATGGATTGAATCTGTTTCTGGGAGGGCTTTCAAAGGCAGCTCCTGTGCATCCCCTATTTATGGGCCATAGCCCCTAGGCCCCTGGCGCCCTCATTCTGTCACCCTCTGCTGCAGTGACAAGCTGGGGATTCATGACTGCCTGTGACCCGAATCATACCTATAAGTTTCTAGGGAGCAGTGGCCAAAGAAGCACAAAACATGGCTTGTACCCCCAAGGAGTTGACATCCTAGAGGAGAGGAGAAAGAATACACAAATAGAACACCCTGGGAGAAGCCTCTGCCAGGGAATAATTAATGGATTGGCTTGGATTTCCTTTTTGCCTCTCTGCAGGGTATCAAGGGAAGACGTGTGGGCAAAGGGTGGGATGACAAGATGGTAGGCAGCGCAGGGAAAATGGGAATGCGTTTGCACATCGGTCGGCCAGACCTCCTAGCATAAAGAATTATTCACAATGAAATAGTCAATCCCATAAAATCCATAGACTTGGGAGTCAGATAGATCTTGGTTTAAACTTCAGTCCTTGCATTTATTTACTGTCTGGCCTGAAGAAAGTTATTTGACCTTTCTGAATTTCAATTTTCTTATCTGCAAAATGACTGTGATAATATCTACCTCACACTGAGAGACAGCATGAAGCAAGCAGGTCAAGCGTCTAGCCCTGTGCCTGGGTCAGTGTCGGCACTTTAAAGCTGCCACTTCATTCATGCCTTTACTTCATCATCTAATGAGCGTATAACAAGCATACAGTGTGTAGTACACATCGTACTAGGCCTGGCGTACATCAAGTATGAATGAAAAAGACAAGGTTTTCGTCCTCATGGACCTGGCATGCTGGCCAGGGAGACAGATAAGCAAATGGACAATTATAATTCAGCCTATTATAGTCAAGGATGAAGGAGGCCCAGGCTGAGCCATGGGACACAGAGAAGGCCTCTGTTTCATTCCTAAAATGTCTTTCACTGTCCCCTTGGTCTCTTGCATTTTACTTTTTTCTCCTTCTCTTTTAAGATTATTGGGCCCATTGATTTCCTCCCACTTTGGCTGATAAATCTTTACTGCTCTGAGGACTTCCTGGCTGCCTCATCTACCCAACAGCAACCATGACAGCTTTCTCATCCTTCAGCACTTCTTTCCTCCCTGCCGCGGGGGCATCTTAACAATCCTCCCAGAGCAAGCTTAACCCTTGCTGACTCTGCTTGCCACCTGATCATCTATCAGAGGGGTTAGCAGGAGGGATTTGGTGTGGAGAAAGGCCAGACAAGGCTTTAGGCTAGAAATTCCTGCTGCTGAGACGAGAAGAGCAGAAGCTGAGGCAGACTGTGCTTTCTCGCTTTATCTTTCGTTCTTAAACAGACAATAATTTATTTGATGTGGGTTGAGATTTATTTCATGACTTACAGGACTGGAAATTTGGGGGCAATAAAAATTTGTCAGACTATTCAGACCTGTCATCTTCTGAGTGCCTTCTGCGGGCGCCAAGGTTTCCTTAACTGCCCAGATAAGTCTTCCGGATGACTGCTGGGCCCTCTGTAAAGGGGGGAAGCATGTTGATGACTGTGCAGGGCTTGGTGGGCTTCTGAGGCCTGCACAGAAGGATGCTGAACTCCAGCAAGTGACATTCAGGACAGAAAGTGATGTAAATGAAAGGTAAGGTAGGACCTCCTGTGCTGGAACAGAGTCCTCCAAGCCCAGAGAGCCACTGTCAACAAAGGATATGAGGCAATGAGAAGGAGGTACGTGAGATCTCAAGCTAAATTTAGAAACTTGATACTCTAATTCTGTCACTTATGAGTTTACATGATGTTAGTAAATATTTTAACCTCTCTGTACTCTCATCTTCTTATCTGTGCACTGGGTGTAGAGGACATAGGGTTGCTGGGAGTAGCTTCAGCCCAGCAGGATTGCTGAACTAGGTAGTGACATGGTGCAGACTCTGCTCCACAGCTGTCTGTGTAGCCTCTTCCAGGGCCCTGCCTTCCCAACCTAAGAGCCTGGCATCACTGTGCCCAGTTCCCTCCTAGGTGTGACCTTCAGAAGGCCCTCACCATCTGTCTCCCTCTTGGCCCAACAATGTTGTATCTGAGATGGCTCAAGCTAGACCAGGCTGAGACCAAGACTTCCTGGAATGTCACACTTGGTTGGCTTTCTCCCTTCCCTGTTCTGCTTTCCCCTCCCTGATCTGTGTCTTCTGAGCCACTTCAATAGATATGCTTGCGGGGGAGACACCTGGCCTCTGGAGAACCTTTTAGGTAGAGAATGTTAGCAGAGTTTGTTTTGTCAAACATTCACCCAGCCCTTCCCTTCCTGTTTTTCTTTCTGTGTCTCTGCTACTTATGAGTTTCTGACCTGTATGCTTCCTTAGCCATTGGTGGAGAATTGTTGAGACTGAATAGTCTTGAGATTATAGATCAGATGCCAAGCTTGAAAGCAGCTCAAGTGTAAAAGATATTTTGTGTAAGACAGAGGCTATCCCCTTTAGTTTCCTGAGGCCCAAAGAAAAATCCCTGGTGCCACAATCTAAGCATTTATGCAACTCAAGAGTTAACATCCAACTTATGACTACAACAAACATAGAAGGCTAATGTGACAGGTACCTCTTGGGAACAGGTAAAGACTGGAAACATTCCCCCAGTACTGAGCAATTTCAGAACACAATCACCCTCCAAGGGAGCCCTCCTTTCCTACAGACTGCTGCCACTTCTTCATGGATACATATTTCATACAGGGGAGATAAGATGCTCAAGACCTCTCATCTAAAGAATCCTTTCTGCACCAAGTATGGTGTCTTACAGTAGTCACAGCTCAGTAAATACAGTGTCTGAAATAATAAAATAGTGTAATGAGTGTATACTAGAGACAAGGGTCATTGGTGATGCTCTGTACCTTATCTTCTGATTTGAGTTTATTTAATCCTTTTGCATCTTATCTCCCTTGTCTGTAAAACTGAGATGTTATAAGATAGTTCAGGAAGTTTTCCTGTAGTCAATAAGGGGATGTATGTCATGAAATCATGGATGCTTTAATCACAGTACAGCTGCTTAGCTGATAAACTGGTTGCTACTAAGCTTGGTCACTTCTGTGGTCAGAGAAAGGACAAAAGGGGCTCTTGAACCTGAAGCCACTATGCCTCACTATGAAGCACCAGGCAGCTTTGGTGCCCCCATGAGTTTTTCATAGGTTTCAGCCAACCCTGGAAGGAATAGATTTCCTACATTGCAGCTCACCCGAGGTTTTAAAGGCTTTATCACTCCAATTTTTAAGAAATCTTCTGAAGTCTTACTACACTCTAACAAACAAGTGAATCTAATCAGCAAACTTTCTGGCAATGCACATTTCTTTGGAAATTTAATACATGATAAAGGTGGCACTACAAATCAGTGGGGGAAGGACAGATTGCTTAGAAGATGATGTTGAGCAAGCCAGCAGATTTCATGTACTTATCTGACTTCTACATTTGCTGAAGGTAGCTTTCTGGATAAAACCAAAACTACATTCCTTTAAATGAATGTTATAGGCAAAGACAGGATTATGGGCAGATTAAAGAAGAAAGTGCAATGGTTGTTAGAAGGTTAATAGAAGAAAATGTAATAAAATAACTCTTTGACCTTGGGATGGGGAGGAGCTTTTAAAACCGAAATCAAAAGCACAACATATAAGGCAACAAGCCTGAATTTGATTAATTGAAAATTAAAGATTTATGGAATATGTGGATACTGACAGATTGTATCTAGAGGAAAATCTAGTTACTGATAAGGTGTTGATACATAGAATGTATAAGGAGCTTCTGTAAATCAGCAACAAAAAAGTAGCAAATTTAACAGAAAAAAAATAGGCAAAGTCTAAGAATAAGATGCAAAGAGAACTTTCAACCCCAAAACCTTATAAGAAGAGTTGCTTAAACTACTTGGTAAGCAAAAATGTGCAAAATAAAGCAATACGATCCCAATTTAAACCTGTGGGAGGAGGAGTGACAGAAAGCTGGATGAGGCCCCGAGGTGGCAGATCTGTTGGCATTGAGAGGTCTCAGGCCTGCAGTGTGGGTGGAGTGTGACCTGGAGAAGTTACTCCAGAGAACACTCCTGCTGCCCTCACCCCACATAGCTGTGCGCTGCCTGGGAAGACGCAATTCTGCTTGTGGGCAGAGAGCCCAGGCTGCCCTCTTGTAGGTCTTACGAGGCACATGAGGGGCTGCTGTTTGCTGGTAAATACAGTGTGGGTCTCCCCATCTGTCCCTGCGGAATGGACGAACCCTCCAAGGTAGACACAGCACTTCGAAGCAGGAAGGGGTATGTGTGTAGTCACACCAATGGAGCTTCCAAATACAGGGAGAGGAAGTGAAGGGAGCAACTTGAACCTAATGTGACTTACGTAAATATAAAACGTAAATCAATAACCCACTCTAGAAGAGTGTATACTTGCTTGAAGTGCATCAGAATCCTTACCAGTGAGTGTAAGAGCACAGGAGTGGGGACTAAGCACATACAGTGAGATCAATGAAAGGCAAGAAAAGAAACCAAACGTTGGGAGTGGAGCTCATGTTTTTGCTCATTTTCCAGTCCCTTGTGAGGTCAAAATGATTTAACAGATACACATTTTTGACAGTGTTTTATTGAAGAGACTTGAGGATTTTGCAAAATGGCAGCTGGCCATGCTCTTGGTTTCATTAAAGGTGCCCTTTCCAGGGAGTGTCTCTCAGAAGTCCCTATGCCAGCAGTCTTGGCCTGCACTTCATGGAGCTAGAGACAAGCATCTGTCGTTGGCTGAGTGGCAGAGGCCCTGGGGACTGAGCTGTGTGGACGGAGCTGTGTGTGAGACAGAGGTAGATGTGAGGGGGCCCAAAGACTAAGATGAAAGAAGTAGTCACTGCACAACCAGCCCACAGAAAGCTTCTTGATTAGCACGTTCTCGCCCCGCAGTCAAGCTACACGGGAAGCCAAGTCATAATCAGAAGGTTTCCTTGATGGGGACAGAGATAAAGCAAAAGGAATATAAATGGTCTTATAAAAAATGCTCGGCAGAGAGCTTGATGGACTGTTCCATGGAACAGAGACTGCTGCTAATGGGAGTGTGTTAGTAGGATTATACACCTGTTGAAATTTGCAAACACATATAACACCTAATTAAAAACACCTGGAGATGGGGGCTGGGGCGATGGCTCAGTGGAATAAGCTCTTTCCTGGCAAGCACAAGGGCCTGAGTTCAATCCTGAGTTCAATCCCTGGTTCCCCCCT
>NW_004524593.1:1967644-2041631 GCF_000260255.1 Octodon degus | reverse complement strand
ATAATAAAAATGTATGTCAGAGCAAACTTGTCCTGGTCTCTGGAGAATATCAGGAACAAGTGGATAAATGTAAGAAGAGCTTCTTACATGCCTGGCAATGGCAAACATTACCTAAGGTCTGGGATCATGGGGACCAACCAGGTTAAGAACTCCCTAGCCATTTCTGTTCCAGGAAATGACTAACTACAAACACTGTTCCTCATTTGACCTTGATAAGACCCACAGATACTCCCCTTGTTTACCTATGAAAGGTCCCCCAGACCCTCTAAAGGCCCACCCATGTCTCTTTGGGGATTGAATGGCTTCTCCTACAGAAGCACGGGAGCGAAGTGCTTGTGTGCCAATATGGGGCACGTGTCTCTTCTTCTGCCAGGAACCTGAACTTTACTCCGCCTACAACTTCCCTTTAATAGCTCCTCTTGGTAAACTGGCCTGAGAGTTGATATTCTCGCATCTGTGGGCCTCTCACATCACCCCCATCCTTCAGCCTCACCTCCCAGTGCCAGTTCTAGCTGTCCTTGCTTCTCCATCCCTATAAGGAAAATCCATTTTTGTCTAACCTTGAGGTCTTCAGAGACCTTACAGTGGCCACACCCTACCTGTTGCAATAGTCTCTTCCAACCCTTGTAATAACCACTTTGAGTGAAGTCGCTCCTTACTCAGCCTGGTCTGCCAATTCTATCTGACATGCCTCAGAGAACACACCTCCATCTTCTCTGAGACCCCTGGGGACACCACTACTGCAATTCCTGAGGGGGGGGGAGGAGAGAGAGAGAGAGAGAGAGAGAGAGAGAGAGAGAGAGAGAGAGAGAAAGGAAGCCAGGCAGGATTCGGGAGCAACCCTTTCCCTGACGCCAGGCGCTGCCCTGGAGTTTCTATATTCTCCGTTGCATGGGAAATGTTGCTCAACTCAGTCACCCAGCCCAGCCAGCTTGGTGCTTCCTGCTGGCTGGAAACTGACCTGTCCATGCTCTGCTCCAACTCCTTTAAGGGTCACCCTCCAATGTTTCTGTGAAAATCCTTCCCTTCCCCTTTGCTTACTTCTTCCCTGATAGAAGTTTTTAAAACTTAAAACATTTCAGACTCACTTAAACATTTCATTTATTTGGGAAGAAAGAAACCAAAATTTTGCTGTCTCAAATCTGTGGCTCTCTAGGATTTTGACATGTGAGTATAGAGTGATGTCCATTTCTAACATTCCTGTCCCTACGGGAATCCACCCTAATCTCGACTTCCTTCATTTCGGCTCTTTCTTGATTCCCTCTCTTCCTTCCTCCTCATCCCAACCCATTAAGAAATTAATTTGGTTGATTAAACAAGCATACACAAAATACTGTCTTGTAGTGTGGATTATTCTGGACAGGAAACCCACAGATATATAGACACTGAGCAGCTCCCAGAGTACAGGGGAGACAGACATATAGAGTAATACAGCACAACATGATTAATCCTGTAATAGAGATATGAAAGAAAAATAAAGTGCTGCAGATTGAATTTAAATCAGTAAGGGAGGGGGAACAAAGAACAGACAAGTAACAATTGAAAATGTGTCATGTTTTATATCAAATGTTCAACCTCCCTCAGGGCTCCTTAGATGAGATCTTCCTTAGAAGTCGTAGACTAGATAATGTGGATCTCAGTCTTCTAGGCACCTGCTTAGGAGTTTGCCTAGCAAGGTATTTGACAAACCCAATCTCAATTTTGAGACAGCAGCTCACAGGTGGGGTTTTTGGGGGGAGCACCAGCCTGGTTCCCCTCACCATCAACCTCTGCCTTTCTTAGTGCCATGGGGCCTCGGGCTTTATAGATGTCAGGTAGAGGGGCTCACCTTTGGGCCCCAACCCACCCCTTAGTGTTTCATACACAGTCTTGGGCTAAAAGATATTATAGTAAAGGTTCTTCTCAGCCTTTGAAAGGCCCCTGTGGTTTTATTGAGGTTTGTCCCTTTCTTTATGGTCCTCTGAATTTCATAGGCGTTCCTCTGAGTTACAGGGGACATTGATGTTGTAGACAATGTCCTTTTCTTTCAGAAATGCCCTGTAGGGACAGGTTCCAGTGAATGGGTCTCCTGCTCTGTCATTCATACTGGGCTCATAGGCAGTATAAAATGCTATATTTTCCATGCCTGGAATATTTCACAGCTGTCATCGATAGATTTTTGTTTTCAATTAGGATTAAAAAAAAAAAAAAACACTGTTGTAAGCAGATAAAATAGCAGTAGTCTACAAATAGAATAAGAACCTCCTAACCTTGATACATGTAGTCTTAATCTTTCTGTGTTGTCTTTAAACTCCCAAACCACTTACGGGATGAGAGAAAGACTCAAGAAAAGAGAATCTTATAGTGCGAAAATAAAAACTGTTGTGAGTTTCTAAAGGTGTGTTGTAGCTCTTTAAAATTTTGCTTCCATTGACAAGATTGACTCCAGCCATTTTTTTCAGCAGTGCTACAATTCTTTTTCCCCTCACACTGTGAAGCATGGTGGCTGCCCTTTCTTCTAAGATTTACAGTGGAGACAGGGGAGCTATGGCTCCAACACTGTCCCTGGCACTTCGAAACTTCTTTAAAAATGTTTCATGAGTGAACACATTAGTAAGTGCTTTGTAAATGAAGGTATTTTGTGCAGACCCCCAGACTTGTTCGTTTATGCAAGTTGGAAGCCAGTGAGTGGTGGCCAGGAAAGAAGCTGCAGTATCCCTTTGGGGTATCATTTAAGCATGAGTCAGCTTTGTAGAATAACGCTCCAGTAAGGCCACCATTGATCTAATTTCCTAGATCCTCATCAGGCCTTTGAGTCTCTGTAGCTAGGTTCTATTTTTCTGGCCAGAGTCCCAGCCCTTGCCAGTATTTTCCTAATTCTATTTTATTTTATTTTTTAATCTTTGTTTGTTTGGTACAAGGTCTGTCAACACAGCTCAGACTTATAGTGATTCTCCTGTCTCAGCCTCCCCAGCACTGGGATTATAGGCATGCCCACCACAGTCTTGCTGGTCAGCTCAGTGCAGGGCCAGCATAGCATGTAGTACCAGGGATTGAGCCTGGGTCCTTGCACTTGCCAGGCAGGCACTTAGACTACAGAGCTGTCTCCCTGGACCCTATTTTCCTAATTCTAATAGTAAGAAGTTGATTGTCAAATTTGAAGGAATCCTGTATTTATTATGAGTTTGAAACAGGCCACAGTGGGAGTATCTACCCCAAGGACATGGGCAAATTCTGCAAGTCAGTGTGCATATTCCTCTGCCACAGCCTCACTGGAGCGCTTGTGTTGCAGCCCTCTGAGCATGGTCCTTCCATTCTGTACCGATCTTATGACGCCACCAGATCCTGCCCTCTGTAGCCCAGCTTCTCTGTGTTCTGGATCTACAGTACACTGTTGCCATGAGAATATTAATCACCCACCTCCTGACCAGATGGCCCTGTGTTTCTCCTCTGGGACTTCAAGCAAGCCATGCCATTGCCTTGTCACCCTCCCACACTCTTGCCCTCTCCCTTCTTGGCAAGGCAGGCAAGTCTGGATCACAGTCAGGCCTCCTGTATAGTCCACAGATATCAAATCATCATTTCTTGCCTTCCATAGAGATGGACATAACATTATCTCTGCTCAAGAGCTGTCACAATTTAAATACCCGTGACCTCCTCAGAGAGGCTTTATGATACTCTGAGAAGGCATGTACTTTGGAAAACTGAACCCAGTCGAGCCCTGGCCCCACCATTTATTAGCTATGTGATCTTAGGTAACCTATCAAGTCTTAGCACACTCACCTCTAAATTGGAGCAAAAGTATTTACCTTGCATGAAGGTTATTGTTATTTAGAATGATTCATGTAGCAGATACTCAGAAAACGTCAGGTATGATGCCTTGCTTTTGTGTTCATTTTATAATTTGTCTCATTAAAGTATTGGGTTTATTCATCAGAATCCTATTGTCAAGTTGGAATGTGGTAGGAAGAGAGAGCAGTGTGGAACAGAGAAGGGGCTGCCCACATGCAGTGGGGGAGAGGAGGTCAGGATGGCTGAAACTGAGCTAACACTGTGGCAGGGACTGTGGGAGAGCCTGGTACCACAGGGGAAGACACAGAATTTTCCTCCTACTTCTCCCAGTTGGCCATTTTAAAATCTTGAACACATTCCTCCTAGATGGCAAGAAACACCTTCTTGGGACTTATTCCCCACCGTGTCTGGGCAGCTGGGGGTCCAAGGCCTTCACTGAGCCTCCCACTGGATTCCAAGGTCACAGAGCCCTGGATCTGTTCATGGGAGAAGCCTAGATGTGTCAGCTCTGAGCATTGCATGGAGCTGGGGATGTGGTTCGGTGACAATGGTGTGTGCAAGGTCCTGGCCTGAACCCTGGCCCAAGAAGAATAACAGAAAATAAGTCCAGGGCAGCCTGGTTACTGAGTCACGGCAGCCATCCTCTGAGCCCTCTGGATTTCAGGGACTTCCACCATGTTTAGCAGCTGGTACACAGACAACAGCATGGACACGGGGTGGTCTTCCCTGAAATGGCACATTTACCTGTGCAGAATGGAGAAAAGAAATGCAGCCAGAGATGTAAACACCTTTAGTTATTGTCTCTTTCAGGAATATAGCATGTACCCTTCAATTAGGCCTTGAAAATATTTCATGCCAGTGTATATTTAGGTTTTACTCTATGTAGTAGTTAGAAATCACACTGAAGTCTTTGCTAAAAGGATATTTAATGACATTCCATTCTCAGCGCTGAGAGTTTCAGCAGCAATACTGTACTATATTTAATTTGTTCACTTAAGGTGTATATTATAGGTTCTGGATTAAAGTAATTTTAAAAAATGACTTGAACAATGGCAAGAGTGTAGGCTCTGCTCCTCCTATATGGGGCAAAGAGCCTGCCAGAGCTGCATCGTGGACTTCATTGGTCGCCAGGTCAGGAATCTCTCCCGATTCCAACCTGAAAGGCACTTAAGATTCCAACAGTTCTGTTCAGTAATGTTCTCTCAGTGATGCAAACTTATTAATGCAAAGGTCACTTTGCCCTTCACCCTGACCATGTCCCTATGCTTGCTGAGAGAGGATCGCTCCTCCGTGCCTGGCCCTGCCTGTGAGGCCCCCAGCTGCCGTGGCAAGTCTGGATCACCTGTGATGCACTGTGTGTCCTAGACCATATCACACGCTACCTTGGGAGAGTGACACCACTCCTTGGCCCTGATCAGGCACCTCCCCTCCACTGACACTGGCAAGTGATCCAGGTGTACTGGGGTTTCCAGTATGTGCAAGAGGCTCTTCTCTGAATCAGAACTCTGAGGGCCTGGAGTCCTGGTGTAACTCTCTCTCTGCTGTAGGGTGGGGACAGAAGAAACAAAAATCACTTCTCTTGGAAATCAAAGATGTGTGTTTAGAGCTGAAGGAATCAGGCTCAGCAGGGTTGAGAAGAGGTGCACCCATGGGTAGCACCTGCTCGGCTCCAGGGGTGGCACCTCTTGGGCGGATGCTTGGTGCAGAAGGATGCTCCGGGAGTAATTTTCATTTATCTGGGATGAGGAGCACAGGGATGGAGGCAGGCTGGAGAGCTGGGAAGACAGGTCTAGTTTTCTGACCTATTCCCAGGAAAAAAAATTGAGGCTCTATGTGTTCCACTATCAAGTAAGAGCCTGCAAAAGGGGACATCAAGAATGCCACCTGGCTTTACCCCACATGTTTTTTCTCCTGGTGTTCTTTTCAGTGCCAGCCATTGGCAAATGTGTGAAAGATGCATTCACTACCAAAACCAAAATCACTTCTATGTGCCCTCCCTTCCTTTCTCCTTTCCCTCCATCTGTGCTCCTCTCTTCTCTGCCAGGTAGTAACTGAGCCTCCCATAGTGTCCAGATACCATGCAGATTGTGAAGGTTCCACAGTCTGCCTGCAGCCCCTGTCCAAGACCACCATGCTGCCACATCCCCCAAGAGTGCTTGGGTCTGGGCACACCTCTACCTAGCACCTAAAAAAAGCAACTTTTCCTCTGGGTCACCCACAACCCATGTGGGGTTGCCCTGTTAGTTTTGGGCCCTGGATATCAGCCCCTCACCTCAGCAGGTGCCTCTGTGTGCCAACGTTCCCAACATCACTTTCACCTGCAAAGGAAGGGGAGCTAACAGAACCTAATGGAGAATGTGGGGCGTAGTGAACACATGCTCACAAAGTTGTCCTATCCTCCTTGGCCAGCTTGTTCCACAGCTCGCTCCTTGGGTGAGGATGAGCTATTGCCTTCCACTCACTCATGGTGTGTTCTATGGACCAGCAGCATCGGCGTTGCCTAGGCCATTGTTAGAAATACAGACTCTAAGGCCCTGAACCAGATCTGTTGATCGCAATCTCCATTTCTAGGTGATCTGTATGCACACGAAGGTCTGAGAAGTAGTAGCTGGCGGCATTCAAATAACAGTTTCACATTCTGTCACTATCAAAGGACATTCTTCGCCCTGGGAATATTAGTGATAACCAGGCAACATTATTTTTCAATTTCACAGAGCTTTTTCAGAAAAATTATCTTTTTCAATCTATCGTTTTACAAGGTAGTTTTTATTATTTCTCTAATTTTAAACTAGGTAACAGATACCCAGAAAGGTTTAGTATCTAAGATCACACAGCCAGCAAATAAAACAGAAAAATGTGAATTCAGGACTCCAGATTCCAAACCTTGACAACCTGCATTATTCCCAGGTAGATGTATCCATATTTTCCCTAAAGTAACTTTGCTTATTTAATCTGGAGGGAAATTCGAACTTAACAAATGTTTTAAATAATAATTATTAGGACAGACTCCCCACAGTCTCCCAATCTGTGTTTGCATTGCTTCACTTAGATTGAGTAAATGTTATGGAAATAGATCTCGGACCCTGGACCCAATTTGTGAATGTTTATTGCCCGCTAATCAGAAGTGAGTTGCAATTAGACTAGAGTTAGGAAGTAATGGCATAGTAGTTACCATGTAATTAAGGAGTAATGGCATGCGATTATGTCTCTGGCCTTGAGATTTAAACTGATATCATTAGAGCCCATCTCTTCTTCAGAGAATCCACAAATATAAATGTTGTATCAGTGCAGACACTACAAATCAACCAGGCATCACTAGCCACTTTCCTCCTCCCCCTCTTGTTTTTATTACAGTTCCTGGCCTTCACCGCATGCAGATTGGCAGCTGCTTAGCTGCTTTTGTTCCGTGTCATTAAACTACAGCTCTGTTTCACATGGGAGATTCTGTCCCAAATGGCTAAGAAGAAATCATTTGTTCCCTTCCGCTCACTCTGCTGGTCAACACTTTCTCCAGCCCCAGGAGTGCAGGAGTACTGCCCTGTTTAGGATAACTACAGAAACCCTGAGCAATAGAGTGGAACCTCAGCTTGACTGGCCAGAAAATGATGGCTTTGTACTTGGCCACACAACCCAAACACTGCTTGTCCCCTCCTGTACCACCACTGTCAGCGAGGAGGGATGGCACAGGTGCAAGGACTATTTGAAGCTTTCCCTTGGGCAATGTCACTGATCAAACCCTGCCTTTGCTTTCTGCTCAGGAGTGTCTGACCCCCAGGTCATGATCCATGTCAGGTAGCTGAAAACTCAGTTGTCACTAGTCCAACATGCCTATTTGATTTCCATTTGTCTGTTCATTAGTGCCCAGCTGGGCCTCCCTGGCCTCAGTGTCCAGCTGGGTTAAGGACTGCTAGTGCAACTTCTGCAACTGGTGAGCAAGTGGCCTCTGTGGAAAGAGGCTTTGCTGCCCTGGGGTGCTGAGAGGTCTCTGCTAATGACTGAGATCACTTTCTTCATTTCCCTCCTCATTCTTCTACATCCCTGTTGGCCATCTCCTAATGGAAGAGACACAATCCCGGAGCATCAGGGCTTTGCCTGTTGTTACACAAAGGGCCAAAGGGAACCTTTACTATTTACAGATCCTTCTACCGATTTATAATACAAAACAGCATTGAGGAGGATCCTAGCCTAGGAATGGCTGCCCAGGACTCTGGCCCAGAGGAACAGGTACATGATGCAGTCATTTCACCGCAGGACCATGTTTGTTTCAGGCAGCTAGAAAAGTCACCTGATGTGCTGGGTAGAACAAAGCTAACAGACACATGAGTCTCCCACATGCGGGTCTGGTTGGAGGGAAAACAAGTATCCCCTACAGCTAGAAAGGCCAGGAAAGAGAAGCAACACAATGGTAGCTATATAAGCCTGGAATTTAGAACTTGAGTTCCAAATTCACTGTCTCATACAGAAAGACATAAACCCCAGAGATGCTGGATGTTTACTTCTCAAAACCAACAATAGTCAAAATTAAACTGAGAGAAGGTTCCAGATCGTGGTGTTCAGGGAATTACTAGTAATCAAACACATTTCCCTGCTCTTCCCCTGGAGAAAAACCTTAGTAAGTAAAGCAAATCACCAATAAAACTGTGCAAACAGAGAAGTTGTGTCTTGACATGAGAACAACAATGGCCTTAGAGTTAGAAACATTCACTCAAACTCATTTTTATCTTAAGTAGTTCAACTCTTGTGTGGATCACTCTGCTGAAAATTACCCATCTATTAAATGGGATTAATAAAACCTACCCCATCAATCAAGTGGAAAGAGAATACTAAATGCACGGTAGCATGGTACGTAATTGTTGTAATGAGGGGCCATCTCACATAGGCAGGCATCCACGCTAATAATTCTGCATTTGACTGTGGTAGCAGGAAGGTCCAAGAAGTCATTTCAGGGGTCCAGAGGGGAATCATAGCACAGAACTCTTCTGCTCTGGTTTGTACAAGAGTGAGAGGTAATACAGACAAAGAGCAAGAGCACAGGGAGCTCCGAGCAATGAGTGTACACTTCTAGCCAGGAGGGCTGCTCTCTGCTCTACACCAGCCCCACAGTCACAGAGCCTCTCTTGGTACAGAGCGGGTCTTGAAGCTCAGGAGCCAAGAGAATTGGGCAGAGAATACACAATATCCAAGCAGGGAAAATACGTAATTCTCATGACAGGAAATATTTGACTCAGTAGTCCCAGCCCCTCCCCAAGCCTGCCTTTTGTCAGAGTGGGCAAAGGTGGGCCCAAGAGTCTACTCTGAGCTTTTGTGACCTCCTCCCCACAAGCAGGTCCAAAGCCAAACTGCTCACAGGCAGACACGCACAAAGCCTGGAGAGAGTGGGAGGGGAGAGAGGCTGACCAGTGTGGGAAGGAGCGACTCTATAGATCAGGGAGACCAGTGGTAGCAAACTCTTGAGGCTCATCCTCCATCCCCATGTACAAGGCTGTCCTCTGGTGTTCCAAGATGCTGAAATCACAGCAAAGTCACCCCTCATCTGGTTTGTGGGGATTGGGGGTAGAAAAAAAGGAAAGAACAAAGGAAGGAAAGGAGGGAAGGATGGAGAAAGAGAAAAAAAAAGACTTCTAAACTCTAACTGGTTTTATCAGTTAAGTCAGTATTTTTGCTTTTGCCCTTGCAGAATCCACAGGCAGTGTTTATTTCCTAAGTGTTTGGAGCACTCTGGATGTCTCAGTTGGTAGGTCTAGTCAATTCTAGATGTGAAACTCTTACTCCTGTTCTCTCCCCTTGCCATTGCTTTTGTTCATATCTTCATTGCCATTGTCCTTGACTGTCAGATGCAGGGTGCTGAGGCTTCTTACCAGCGGATTCCTCTACTCTGACACATGATGAGGACAAACAGGGATATTGATCTACTGATGACCATCATGTGTGGTACTAGGCCCCTCTTTCCTTTCCCTGCATCTGTTATTATCCTGCCTTGAGTCCCACTGCAAGATCAATCTTTCTGCTTAAAATCCAATGTTTCCATACTGCTACTGACTAGTAGCTTGAGTTCTCTAGTTGCCATAATCCTAACCCATCAGACTTCATATCCTTCAAGGATCTTGGGACCCTCAACTAACCCAGCTGCTCATGCCTCCAGACACAGCCATGAAGTACTTTCTGTAAGGTTACCCTCTTCCTTGGGCCATTGCCAAATGTATCTAAACTGCACTTAGCTTTTCTGTACCTTTAACTTTCTAACCTAGTAAGTGGATTAGGAATAGCACCTACTGCATAGTGTTTTGTATAAAATACTGGCAGATAATTTAGTACATAAGCATTTTCTTGGTGAGATCTTGTTAATATTATTCACTTTCTAAGCTTCCTTGCTGAGCTCAGATTCAACCTTTATTTTAAAAGTGCCTGCTCCATCCTCTTTGTACCTTCCTGCATGTCCATCTTCTTTTATTCCTGCTCTAAGCACTTAGAAATCTTCTATATTGAACACACTTTGAGTTTCCGCTGTCATGACTCTCATACTAGATTATAAGTGCCTTGGAAGCAAAGATTTGTATTGCACAGGAGTTAAGGCCATGATGTTGGACTGAGTCTGCCTTTGTTCAAATCTCAACCCCACGGCTTCCTGGCTGAACCATGTGGGGCGAGTTATTTGGCCTCTGTAGGTGTGGTTTCTTTCTGTGTGCAGCAGGAATAATAGTGTAATGTACTCCGTGAATGTGTTAAGAGCACTGAGTGATATAATCAACGTAAAGCACTAAGCATAGTGCTTTGTACATAATGCGTGTTGGGTAAATGTTAGGTATTGTGATACATTTCTGTATCTTATGTACCCAGGGTAGAACTTGGAACATTAAATAAATATTTGGGAAATAAATGAGTCTTGGCGTCTCTGAATCAGGAACGGATGCTGTAGGCAGCCAAGCCTTGCTTGCTCTCATTTCCTCATTAAATCTCCCATGATATTCTTCTGTAGCTGTGAATCTGGTGTTTGCAGGGTACAACAGAGCTGGAATGTGCAGTGCGCCTCACTGCCATTCATGTTTAGGAGAAATTCCCAGCAGGAATGGGTGATCTGGCTTCTGGGAACCAGTATCATCCTGAGGACTACTCTTCATTCCCCATCAAGCACCATAGCATGTCACAACGACCCCCATTTAACTGTGCTTTCTTCCCCCAGACCCTAGGATATGCCACTTTCCTTTCCTGGACATTCTCAGCCCATTTCCATGTGCATTTTCACGTTTTGCACACACCCTTTGCTATAGTTTGGATCTTAACTTGCCCCTCCAAAAAAACCCTCATGTGTCAGTGTCTTGTTCCATACTTGGCATTATAGCAGCTGGTAGAATCTCAAGCCTAGTGCGAGGTCTTCTGGTCACTGGGGGTGCACCCTGGAAAGGGACTGTGGACCCCAGCCCCTTGCTCTTCTCCTGTTCTTGCTTCCCAGTCATGAGGTGAGCATCCTTGCTCTTCCAGGCCCTGGTAAATATGTTGCACTGCCTCACCACAGGCCCAAAGCAGCAGCTCCAACTGATTATGCACTTAAACCACCAAAACTGTGAGCCAGAATAAAACTCTCCTCTTCAGAAGTTGATATTCTCAACTGTCTGTTACAATGACATAGTGATTGAAAACCAACTCACATCCCCATGCTCTTGTCAAATCCCACTTTTCCTTGAGCCTTACTGTGACACCTCCTCCTCTGGGAAACCAGACTGCCTTCAACACACATTATGTCCTAAGGTTGCTGTAACAAGATGGCATAGACTGAGTGACATAAAGCAACACAAATATATTGTCTGAGTACTGCAGGCCAGAAGTAGAAAGTTAAGATGTCAACAAGGAAGCACTCCCTTTGAGACCTGTGAGGAGAGTCTTACCTTTCCTCTTCCTAGTTTCTGGTGGTTCCCTGGCACTCCTGGGTGTCACTTGGTTTAACTGATACCTAACTACAGTCTCTGCTGTCATCTTTACATTGTGTTTTTTATGTAGCTATCTCTTCACATGGTTGTTTTATAGAGACCTCAGATATACTGGATAAAGGAGCCACTGTAAAATAGTGTGACATCTGAGTACTAGGTTTGGGAATTCAACATAGCTTTGGAAGAAGATAAAATTCAACTCATAACAGTGGATCTCACCTTGTGTATCATTTGTCCTCTAACATGCTGGTGTTTTTACTGGCTATGTGGTGGTTTTACCTAATAGAGTGCAAACTGGAAGGGCAAGGACCTTATCTGCCCAATTCATCACTCTTTTTAGGCAGGGATCCCTCCCCCAAAATATCACAATGCTGTGAGTCAGCCCTCTTTCTGTGGGTACCTTACTTTGGTGGAGTGCAGGAAATGATTCTTTTACCTGTGGGAAGAAGTGGAAGAGGTTAATTAAAGTGATCCTGAGGCTGATGGTCTAATTGGCCCAAATTTATGATTGTAAAGTGTCAGTGGAAAAATTGACTTGGGTCTTGCAGTTCTATCCCCTCACTCTACAGAGGATTCCAAGGCTCACTGAAGGCTTCCAGGGCCCATACTGGTTGGAGATACATCCTCGACTTAGGTCTCAGTCTTTTGGCACAAGTCAAGAAACTTTGGGACTGTACTACTTTGCTCTCATGACTCCTTTTTTTCAATAAATATTTTATATCTATGTAAAATACTATATGAATATGGGAGCTAGTCTGAGATTTCAAATAATCCAGTTCTCATGATTCCCTAGTACATGAGATTCTGCCTTCAGGGATTCATTCATATATGACCTTCCCTTCTACCAACTGCCCTTCTTTTCCTCAGTTTACCTGTTAGTACCTCTTACTGTATCTGGAGATGTATCCAGACTTATGTCTTCCCCAGTATAGTGAAAATGTGATAATATACTTTCCTGAAAATGGATGAGAATATACAGTGAGTTGAGCTGTGTCACTCTCAATTCATGTTCTTCTTGGAGCCTCACTATATGACCTTACTTTAGAACAGGGTCTTTGCAGATATAATTACTTAAGATGAGGTCACACTGGAGTAGAATGGGCCCATAACTCAGTGTGACTGGCATCATTATAAGAAGAGGAAAAGACACAGAGGTACACAAGGAGAAAATACCATACAAGAAAGAGACCAAGGCTGAAGCTGAAAGAGATTATTGCCACAAGCTGGCCATGTCAAGGAGTGACTGCAAGCTACAGAGCTAAAAAGGGGTGGGAAGAGATTTTCCTACAAGTTTTAGTTGGAACATGGCCCCTGACACCTTAATGTTGGACTTCTACTCTCTAGAACTGGCAGTCACTTGGACTCAGTTGGGAAGAATTAAAAGGCTTCTGGAATGGGGAATGAGGTGTCATTAAGAGGCAGGTAGAGAAAAATTATGGTATAAAGAAAACAGATGTCCAAAGACAGCTGTATTCTACTTCGGGACTGACTCACTACAGAATAGTGTTCAATTCCTTCTTCCCTTCCTAAGGGAAGATTGGTCTTTGACTAAGCACCTCCCACCTCTAGGTTTCCCATTGGCCCTAGCTTTGTTGGGCGTGGCTAGATGGGCACAGGCTCAGTGGTACTGCTAGAACTCTCAAACTTGACCAAAAGTACTGATGTGCTGACAACAAGGAGCGAATTATCCTTTGCAATGTAAGGACCTGGAAAGAAAGAGAGTTCTATCTACCTAGGAAAGCACTCAAGAGCCACCAGAGCTATGAAATTGACATCTACAATTCCCAAGTCGGCTCTGATAATCCTTTTGGATGCTGTGTTGTTTCTTTTCAAATAACCTACAACTGTTAAAATCAACAGGGTGATTTTTCTGGCATTCAGTCTGTAAAGCCTCTGAGTGTCAGAGAAATCATGGCGGCAGGAACTACTGTATATCAGAACTGGGGGCTCAGTTCCAGAAGGGAAAAGGCTTCATTGCTGGTATAGGAGGAGAGTAGAATGGAAGTGGTGGATGCTCCTTGGCACTGGCTCTGACAGGAGCATCTGGGGAAAGGTTTTCTTGACCTATGGTTGTCCCAGTGTAGCAGATTTCACAGAGGTCCCAGCGCCTGACTGGCTCAGCTAGGCCTGCATACTCAGTAGTCATTATGGGAGGGGAAGCCTCAGAGAAGAGCCTACCAGTCAGTGGAAGTCACACCCTGCTCTCCTCTAGGAATATTTCTGCTACTGTTAGAGGGCTCCCCATGACCTCCAGCTTCTCCCTTCAGCCCAAAAGTAGGTGCTATAGAAGTCGACTGGAAAGGCAGTACCACAGTAGCAGTAACTGAGACTACTCCCCTCACTCCCAGGATCCTGGCTTGGTGATCAGCAAGCAATTTTGAGGCTTCTGGCCCACCCTACCCCCACCTAGGTACATCTCTCTACAGCTGGGGTGACATGCAACCATTCCCCAAATGTGTGGGGGTAGGGAGACTTCTCTAATTAGGACTGTGTAAATGCCACCAGAATGTATCCCTCAGCTCTGGGGCTGGCCATGCCTGTTGTGCATTAGTTGCTTCCAGAAGAATTCCTCCCACCTCCAGTTACTTGGCTGCTGTCCACCTGCTGCTTGCTCCCCAACCCTGCTAAGCTGGCCTCCTCTGCCATAAAAGTGGAGCACTCACCTTTCTGAGCCATGAACTCAAGCTGAGGCATTCTGCTCTAAAAGAATCCCTCCCTGCCTGTCATGCTCATTAACAACTGTTTCCCAGGGCAGACCTCAGTTAGGGTCTGGGAAGAAAGCAATAGTAAAACAAACATAAATGAACTGCATATGCTTTCTTTCATCGTTTTCCATTTACTTGTTTGCTTTCATTTTGTTTTCTTTGTCAGGGTAGGGATTGAACTCAGAGCCTTTTGCACCTTGGATAGGTACTTTAGCACCGTGCTATATAGGCAACCTCAGTGTGTACTTTCTAATGAGGTTGGCACATTTATATTTTCTGGAATATTTCTGCCTGAAAATACTAGTGACACATTATACTGGACTAAATAGGGTGGGTCTCAAAAATATATGCCCACACCCTAACTCCCAGAACACGGGAATGTGGCCTTATTTAGAAAAGGGTTTTTGAAGATACAATTAACTTAAGGATCTTGAGATGAAATTATTCATGTGAATCCCAAAACCAGCAGCATTTGATAAGACCACTCTTTGGAACTCAGGCGAAGTGATCACAAATTCAACTCCAGCCAGTGCACCTTAGTGACTTAGTAACACTTCAATCAAAAAATAAAGGATTAAAAAGGACTGCGGATGTAGTTCAGTGAAAAGGTCATAGTTTTAATCTCCAGTACCAAAAAGAAAACAAAAGAAGAAGACAGAAAGGAGAAATCACAGATGCAGAGGAGAAAGCCGTATAAAGATGGAGGTGGAGGCTGGAGCTGTAGAGCAATTGCCGGGGAGCACAGGGAGTTACCAGAAGCTGCATGAGGGAGGAAAGGTGCACACACAGAGCCTGGGGGTGCTTGGGCCCCATTAGTGCTTCAAGTTTGCATTCTAGGCCCCAGAACTGTGAGACAATAAAAGCCCATAATGGTAAGTCACCATGTCTGCGGTGATTTGTTACAGCAGCCCCCTCTCTGAGTCACACATTTGTTGATTTAAAGTACAGTGCTAGTATCACACCTCTTGGATATCACTTGAGATGAACGTGGCGAGAGGCATCGTGGAAGAAAAAGACCCAGATTGAGAACAAATATGTTGAGCTCAAATCTCAGCTGTGTTGGTGTTGTCAGTGTATGGCTGGGAATAATTTACTCTTTTAATCTTCAGCTGTCTCATTTATAAAATTTGTTCTGTCTGCCTCATAGGGTCAGGGTAAAACTCAGAACAATAGATGGGACAGGGCTGTAACTCCACAAATTTGCATCTACCTGAAAAGGCATTTCTAGATTTCGACTGGGTTCAAAAACTACCATTAAATCAGTTATGAGATCTATGATTTTGAGGAATGATTTTTCTCATTCATAAGGATATAGTGATGTTATGATTGTGAGGAGTAAATGAAATTATAACTGTTAATAATCAGGACCTGGCCTAGAACTTGATAGGCTTTCAACAAATAGTGATTGCAGTGACCAGGACTGATGATCTTTGCCTCCCTGTTCCCAATGAGTAAGGTCAGTTCTATATGTAAGTTAACCTGAGTTTCTCATTAATATATGTATATATCTAGTCATCTTTGGAAAAATTCAACTTTTCCTGCAGGAGGAAACCTAAGAAGATTGACTTCAAGGAAGCTGTAAATCCCAACATATCGCTGGGCCCTTATTATAGCAGTCCCTGGGAAGTATTAGGTGTCTAAAGTCCTAAGGAACCAACACACTCTGCTTCTCCCTGAAATAATCCATCAGGCATATAGGGGTGCAATAGACTCAGCACCACTGGGAAAAGCCCTCCCTACCTATAGCCAGTGGCTCTTGAATTGTGCCTCAGGGTCATGTGGAAGGCAAGTGAAAAGCCTACTTCCTTGGAAGACGTGGCAGAGATTTTAAACTAGCAATTCTGAGTGGTGAACTAAAGCAAACAGCTTGTCTGCAGACCACACTGAGAAATGCTGCTCTAAGCCAGCAAAGAAAACCTGTGTTCAGCGCTCATCTTTCCTCCCTGGGGAGCAACCCCAAGCACTGTGATTTGGAGCAGGGTTTCTACAGGATCTCTGAAATGTGCACCAGATATTCCTGTTTGAAAGCCACTTTTAAAGATACATGGGGAAGAGATAGAGTTAGACCTCTTTTGCATCACTGTTCAGTTTAGCACAAGAGAGGTTATCAAGCACCTTGGTTCTTGTTGCAAACTACATTGACCTTAGATTTGGAGCTGGCATGTTCCACTTCATAGATGAAGTATAGTGATAGTCAAAGGGAAGGTGAGCTACAGCAAGAGGATGGAGGGGTGTTGGGGACAATTTTCTCTATAGCACTTTGCAATTTAGCCTGGCACCAGTCTGGAGGGAGACAAAAGGCAGTGCCTAGGAGGAAAGCAGAGGAACCACCAATCCATTTAATTAGCCTATCCAATCCCTCTGGGCCAGCAAAGGGGCTTCCCCTGGCCATCAAGGTCAAGTTGTGAAGAACCCTTATCTATGGAACTTGGTACAAAACAAAAGAAATCTCATTTTCTCTCAAATTTAATTTTACCCTGTGCTCTGAGAGTATGATCCTATCAGGCCCTGAGTGTAATAGCCCAGTTGGAGTGGATCAGATTGGATTTTCGATAGTGCCCATGAGCTCACACGTGGTAGGCATATCCAGCCCCAGCTGTCTGCCATGCACAGGGCCTCTGAGAATGGAGCTGATTTGCCTCTTCTCCACCTAGGCAACTGATCTCTCTTGTCATCCCTTTTGCTTTAGCATATGGTCAGCAGGACCAAATGTCTTACAGATCTAGGCTACGATGTTTCTATTACCAATTCCTGAGGGAAGTGGGGTGGTGCTAAACTTCTCTAGCCACTAGAAAGGACATCATCCTGACAGCCCTCAAGCCAGGCCCTCAGAAGAAGCTAGAATTTGAGGCTGAGATGGCTTGCTTTGAGTGACTCCTGACAAATCATTCATAAACACAAGAAAAGCAGGTGCATGGAGGTGAAGAGCACAGGGACTGAAAGGTGGTGAACAGCCAGTGCCATGTGTGCTGCTGTAGACATGGACATGAGCGACTATGGGGACAGATGGGACTGGCCTATGGCTACCACCAGGCTTGGCCTTGGCACTGGGTATCAGATGTATAGTTGGGGGCCTGCAAGGACCAGAAGTCTGGCTGCCTGATTGACCTCAGAGCTGGCACTGAGAAACCAAAAGTCAACACCTCTGTCAAAAGACTAAAGCTGAGCTGGGGGAGGTGCAAAGGACTCAAATCTTAGCATTCTTGGAAGCTAAAACAAGAAGACTGCAAGTTCGAGCCAGCCCGGGCAACTTCATACCTTAGCACAACTATAGCAAAATTAAAATAAAAAATTTACTGCAGAGAGAGCTCAGCATAAAGACTTTGGTTTTAAGCCCAACTACTGAAAAAAAAAAAGCCAAAGTTGTGATTAGGAAGCCAAGGATTTTTATAGGGGAGAAATAAGGTTGGAGGGAAGAACCCACTAATTGATTGTGGGAAAAAAAGAGGTTCGAGGTATTTGGAGCTCACTTTTTTTTTTCTTCAGTATTTTTAAAGAGTCAAGCAGGCAAAATTGTTAGTAGGGTTGAGTGGGGAGAAACTGTACACAATATCTATGGAAGATAAAAAGCAGCAACAGCTGAGATATGACTATCGTGTCAGTCATCATCAGCTCTCAGGCTGAACCTGAGACTTATGCTAATCCTTATATAGGGATTTTCTGGTGTGACCTCCCAGTCAGGTCACCCTACTGGCACACAGAGCACACAGAGCTCCCCAGGGCCTGGAGGAGTTTTTGCTACCCCTGCCCAAGTCAGGGAACAAGGCCTTTCACTTGAAAGACTCTAGGGAATCCATGGCTCAGAAAGTATGAGGGGAGAGGAGTTGCTTTGGTGTCCTGGAGTCCCAGGACAGATCTGAAGAGTATGAAGTTCCCGCGCAGCTAGAGAGAGAAGAGTTTCTACTTTAGATCTGCAGAAGAGGCTGGGGAGATCACTCAGTAGATCACAAGGTAAACCAAAACTCCTGAGTTCAAATCCAGGTGCCACAAAAAAAAAAAAAAAAAAAAAAAAAAAAAAAAAAGATCTGCAGAAAAGAGCCTCTGATCTTACCACTAGAAACTATGGACCAATAAAGCCTTTGAATGAAAATGTTCTTGAAATTGTGATTTACTGAGAAAGTGTCTATAAGTAGCAAAGGATGGGATGAAAATGACTATGCTATTTGCCATTTGATAATAATGATAGCAATGAGAATTTCTTTTTTTCTTTTCTTTTTTTGGCGGGGCTGGCTCAGCCCACCCTGGGGGCAGGGATGGCACAGCAAATGATGCCAAGGATCACACTGTGGTCCCTGCACACTTACCTAAGCTTGTCTAAGCAGGTGCTTTAGCCTGCTGAGCTATGTTGCTTGCCCCAAGCAATGAGAATTTCTTAACTAGCCACCACGTAGCAGGCATGGGCTTAGGCACTGTACTTATATACTCTCCTCTGTGGTCCTACAGCAACCTGAGAGCATTTAGGATGAGATTTAGCTCTCATTTGCTCCCTTCCCCTTACTCTCTTTCATCTTAGCAAATAGGAAGATTCAGCAGATTAGGAGGGTTTTGGCCTCTGTTTCAAATATACCACCTCAGGTGATCAGGGGAATCTTTCCTACCGCAGTACTTAGCTTCACTGTCAGGTCTTCCTTTAATGAATAAAACATAACCTTTTATGCTGTCAGAGGTGTTTCACACAAAATTATTTGCAAGGTAAGCTGGGCAGCTCTTAGATAACCAGTTGCACTCTCCCCAAACAAGAGGTCCAGTGGTGTGGCCCTCACGTGGTCCACTGGCACCAGACAGTTCTTGTCTGGCTCTGCTGGAGAGACAGAGTAGAGGGAAGGAGATTAATTTAATTAATTTCTACCTCATTCAGTTCACAGAAATTTAAAAGACTATTTCTCTCTAAAACTGGAAAGGTACTTTCAAATATTGACGATGCAATCTTTGTGGAATATGACATCGGATGTTCTAATGAAACTAAAAATCCACACAGATGATCAACAAACCTTTATTATAAGAGTTTATTACAGAAATCTCTGTGTGCATGTAGATCTGTACACATATTCATATATATGAAGTACAAGTATAGAAACATTTCTTCTGCTATTATTTGTTGAGTGAAAAAACTAGAAACAACATGGATTCTTATGATTCAGCAAATGGGTGATCACATATTTTTTTTCAATCCAGGGATTGAACTCAGGACCCTGTGCTTGCCAGGCAAGTGCTTATTCTACTGAGCTATCTCCCCAGCCCCTTGACTGCATTTTGACACATCTTTACAATGGAATGTTAGGTGATTATTTGAAAATTAGTTACACCTATAGATTGGCCAGGTGGGGGACAAATGGTGGGGTAACATGTGGAAAGTAATGTCACTTGCCAAGCCAAACAAATAGTAAAATGTGTGAATGGGTGTGCCGCTGAGTACATGTGAAAAGCATGGTGCACACGCTTTCACGTGTGGTGCACATGTGAAAAGCCATGAAAGGACGCATATACCAGCTATAAACACTGGTTTTCTCACATGAGTAGAGGCGCAGAAGTAGAGGCATCAGATGGATGGTAACTCTCTCTTTATGTATCTCTATGCTCCATTACGTGTTATAAAAATCATATCTTGCTTTTTGTTGTAAATGAAATTTTAAAATCTTAAATTTAGGGTCAGCCAGATAGCTCAGCAGACTAAAGCACCTGCTTAGGCAGAGCACAGCTGGCCACACCCCCAGGGCACACTGAAGTGGCAATTGAGACTGGGCGCGGTGGCACTTGCCTGTAACCCCAGCACCTGGGAGGCTGGAAACAGGAGAATGACTATGAGTCTACTCCCTGTACACCCTGCAGACCCTGTGCCAAATACATAAAAATAAAATAAAATAACAACCTTAATTTTATTGAGAAAAAGCAAGAGTCATGTACAGCCTCATGGCCTAATATCGGTACGTAATCTCTCCACAGCATGATCTGTGTTAAAGGGGACAGGGGTAGGCGGAGGTCTGTACTACTAAAGCGCCCTGAAGGATGTGCCATAAAGGGATGCATCTTAGATGGGTGGACGATCGCAGCCAGGACCTGGGAGGGCAGCACATCCAGTTTCAGGTAGAATGACCTGTTTAATGAGCCTGCTCTGCAGCTTCATTATCTCCTGAGCTGCTCCACTTGGTAGAAACCTCAACAAAGCAAAAGCTCCATGGCAAAATATTTAGAAAATCTATGACCATGGCTGATGTGAGCAGGGCTGGCTTCTCTTGCTCCCAGGGCTCCCCAGCTAGTTGCTTCATGGAGTTCTGGCTGTGATGAACAGGGTACCCACAATTTGCACATGATTGCCGAGGTTAGCCTGGCTCCAGTGCAAACTCTTATTTCTTATTTTACCACCAGCTTATCTTATTTCACTTATCCAGATTGTTAGATAAAGCCAAACAACAAAACTATCTGAGATCTAAAAATGTTGCATAGATTTGATAATTCTTTATATTGGCCAATTACCTGTTTAAAAAAAGTTTCAGCATAGAAAATAAAAGTAGCGTTGATGTTAGCCTTTATCAATTTCCTCTTTAGCACTCTATTCCTTATCTCACTTAGTCCTAAGAAAGGTCCTGTGAGATCTTATTACACCTCCTTCACATGTGACAAAAGTGAGTCCAGCAATCTATGAACTTCACACAGCCATGGCACATGGCAGAGCTATAATTCAACTCCAGAGCACGAGGTATGCATCACAAATTCAAAACTTCTAGTGCTAACTGGGGATGGTACTCACTGCCTTGTCCTATAAGGTTCTGGTGGCCTTTTCCCTAAGAGGAACAAATAGCTTTGGTGTGGCTCTTGTCCACATGTGGCTCTTCAGAGGATCAAGTTCATAATACTTCCAACAAATTTCTCCTGGTTTCTACACAAGCCATCGCCCCTATGAGGACAACTACCTCCTCTGCTTTCTGATAATTTATGACTCATCTCAAGATGTGGCTCAAATCTCCAAACTGAGTTAGACACACCCTCTGTCTACCTTGAGCTGTAATTTATGTGTCTGATAAATTCCATTTGTCAACTATAGTGCTGAGAATAATGTCCTATATCGATTTGCTTCTTCCGTAGAGGCTGTTTGACATATTTATAAAATAAATGTAAATGAATACCCACTATTTAGGTCTTCTTTTACAGTGAAATTAGAGTTACTTCTGATGGATGGATATAAGATGGGAAAAATGATGGGAATCCGCAAAACACAGATTCCCAGAGCAGATTCAGAGTGCAGCCTTGGGATGTGTCTCATGCCAGCTAAGCGGTGACTCTGGGCCCTAGTATCTCACACTCAGGGGATATGGGGAGCCTGCAGGGCTCTAGCATATTAGAGCCCCACTGAGATGCTGAGCTTGGGTGAATGAGCAAGGGCTGAGGACCCACAAGGTGATCGATCCACTTTGTTCCCACTCACGTGTGATGTAAGCTCTATTCTTTAAGGTGAGGTCCTGCCTTGGTCCGGTGAGGACTGGACCAGAACCATGATAGCTGGAAGTGGGCAGACTCAGCTTGCCATGAGAGTAGCTGGGCCTGCCCGAAACATCTGAAGATAAGGGCACATTTCTGATTTTTTTTTTCTCCATTTTTAGTTGCAGGTTGTTTTCTTGGGTCCAGAATGGATGCTTTAGTGGTCATGCCTGGTATCCAATAGGTGCTCAGAAAATCTTAGTTAAGGGGATACGGCTCAGTGGTAGCATGCACAAACATATGCTTGGGTTCAATTCCCAGCATCTACAAATCTTTTTCTATTAAGTAAACAAATCAATCAATAAATGAAGAAGAGGATGGAGAGAAAAGAAATACAAATCACCTCTTATACATCCAAAAGGCAAAATCTTCTCTTCCTAGAAACTTACTACCTGCTTTCCTTTTACTTGTATTATACCTTTTTTTTTTTTTTTTCCTCGATTGCCTTCAGGGCACTTTTGGCCAGCAGGAGAGTTGAGAGATTCGAACTCCAGCAACCTGAGGCTGACAGCTTTGTAGAAGCAGCCACTTAAAGGACTGAGCTAGGGCCAGGCCCCCTATACCTTTCTATATGTATTTCTTCTTTTGAGGTTCTTATACTAGGCAAACTATATGATATTTATACATGTGTGTCTGGTTTGTTTCATTTATGAGTATATCTTCAAGTGGCATCCACTTCAATATAAAGGCTTCGAGTTTATCATTCTTTATAGCTGAGTAATACTCCATTGTATAAAAATACCACATCTTTTTCATCCATTCCTCAGGTGGTGAGCATCTTGGTTGTTTGCAAGATTTGGTTATCACAAATTGTGCTACTATAAACATAGGCACACATATATCACTATGATATGATGTTTTCAGATCCTCCAGAAAAATTCCCAGTAGAGGAATAGCTGGTTAAATGGGATTTCCAGTCCAACTCTTCTAAGGAGTCTCCACACTGATTTCCATAATGGTTGCACCAGTCTACATTCCCACCAGCAGTGGAGAAGGGTCCCTTTTTCCCTACAGCCTCTCCAACATTTGTTGTTGGGTGATCTCTTTATGATAGCCATTCTTTCTGGGGTGAAATGATATCTCAATGTTGCTTCAATTTGCATTTCACAGATGGCTAGTGATGTGGAGCATTTTTTCATATATTTATTTGCTTCTTTAATTTAGCAATACCAGTGCTATACTCATCGCCAGGCCAGGTTCAAATCCACATCCAACTCCTCAGTCCACTTGACCTGTAATTACTGCCTGTGGGACTCTTGGCACTACTCACACTTCAATGCGTTTATGGACTGTCTCTGCAGTTGGACCACATGCACCCCACAGGCCAGGACAGTCTTATGTTCTCCTGCCTTTACTGCCCCTAGCACACAGAACCAGGGTGGGCCGGTGCACAGTGCCAGTCTGTGCTTCCAAATTCGAGGAAGGTTCAAAGGGTGGAGAAGTGTTAGGAGAGGAGAGAAGAGCTTTGATGGCAAAGAAAAAAACAACATTTTGTACAATCTAGCTTTTACTAAAATTAAAAATAAAAATGGTTTTCAAGATAGCTTATGTAATTACAATTAATTAACTATTCTGTTACCTAAATTATTTAATTACCAAACTTCTCTCAGCCTCTGAGCTGATATAACCACAAATGCCATAAAAATTAGGAAAATGATGGATGGCTTCTGAGTACATTCCATATTATAAATAGAACTCAGGGAAACAGTGGGGGGAGTAAAGCAATGCCTTTTTTCTTCCCTAATGTGTTTGGATCTTTGTCTTAGAAGGAAAGGAAGGAGAGAGTAAGAGAAGAGGAAGCACTGGGAAAGTGCACCCAAACTAATGTTCCATCAACCAGAAATGGCTCTGGCTACATAATGGGAAAAGGTTGTGTATTCAGGAGCCAGACAAACCCAAGTTCAGCCTAGCACTGGCATCAGCTGGCGGGGTGGGCCATCCTGACTTTGTCACACTAATAGAGCTGGATAACAGTGACAACAGCAATAACAATAATGTCAACCCCCCCCCCCACACACACACACAGAGGCCACTATTCAAATGAAGTAAGCTAACACAGGATGCACTGAGGGCCGCCGGTCATCCAGTGGTTGTCAGTTCTCTGCTTTGATTTTGAGCACTACTTGCTCTTTATATTGAGGTGGCTGGGGGCAGAGCATTGTACCTGTGTTGTAGTTCTTGTGAAAGATTATCTTTGCTCCTAAGAAGATACTGCTGCTGGTGCTGAGGAGACACATGCTCCTTTGTCACCTGCTCTGCCTCCTTCCTCCACGCCCTCCAGCCAGTCCCACAACGTCTCTTATCCTGGTTTCCCATCAGCCTGCCCTCTGTCTCACCATGGGTCTCTCCGCCTTGTGTGTGAAGCCATCTGTTCTGCTGATGGGCTTTCATCTTCTTTCATGTTTTGTTTTCTTGGCTAAATGATTGCCTGACTGTCTCAGCTAAGTGGTTTATCTCAATAACCTGAGTGTGTGAGGAAAGTGAAATCTAGCAGAGGAAATGTAAGTCGGTGGAAATGAAAATGTAGGTGTCTCTTAGGACTTAACAGAAAGGGACACACAACAGGACACACAGAGTTGAAGTGTTGGAATTGGCAGGGCCCTAACAATGTAGTCTTTAGTGCCACCACTAGTTGTGGCACAGAAAGTAAGGCACAGGAACGCAAGGGGATTTCTACCCCTCCAGCACCAGAGGTCAGCCCTGATATTTTATCCCTGATTAATGTCCTTTCTATGATAAACTACTGCTTTTTCTAGCAAGTATGATTTATCTGGTGCTACTTATCAACACGCCCCAGGGAGATATGTAGAACTTTAAAAGAGGTTGTCATGATCCCACATCATACGTGATTTGCCACTCTTCACTACCCAGTCTCTTTTCTGCTTTATGTAGGCATTGGTGAGACTGAGCATGGGCATCCGGAGCTCTGGTTCCTTACACAGTTAATAAGATGGATCCCAGAAAATAAGGTCTTCATCATCCCTGTGCCCCTAACCCTGCAGTTAAGGCTTATCCTACAAGAAGCTGAGTCAACACTTGGATTGGCCTCAGAGACCAGCCCTGACTTTGAGGTCTTGATTATACCTGGATGTATCTGAAAGCCATTCAGCTGGAACAGCCCAGGCAAAATTTCACCTTGAATATGATCACCAATATAGAGGCCAAGGGAAGGACCTCTAATTTTCCTACTCAAAGTCTCCCTCAAGGTGACATATGTTCTCTAAGAGTTCGGAAACTCTTCAGTTGGGATTTTTTTTTTCTTGGCTTTATTTACATCTGCCTGCAGCACCAGTCAGATAATTCCAATATTCAGCAAGAGTGAGTCTTCTTATCATGACTCCAGGTGTACATTTGTATAACATGGTTTATCAAGTACTTGGCAGGAGATAGGGAATGTCAAAGAGGTAATTCTCTTAGATTGCACCAATTTAGAATTTTTAATAGAAGCTTCCACCAATCCAGTGGCACCAATACAGACTGAATTGTAGATGTATGTTGCACTGTGTTAACTCTGTAGGGATCTGACTAACTACAGGAGTCCTCAGCAGTCAGGCCAGTGTCCACACCCCTATGTGATGCTGTGTTCTGCAGAGATGCTCAGTTGAAAGAAGATCAGATTCACTTCAGTCTGTTGCAATCCCCAGGAGCCCACAGATTACTGAGAAGAAAGTTAGCATTTGTCTGTATTTGTATTCCCAGGTGTTGATTCAGATATTTAAAATATGAACTCTAATCCAAGAGAGTTTATGTGCCCTCACTCAGAAATTATGTATGTTTGGTAATTTATTTATTATTTATTTATTTATTTATTTATTTATTTATTTATTTGGTACAGGGTCACACTATGCAGCTCAGTCTTATAGTAATCCTCTTGTCTCAGCCTCCTCAGCACTGGGATTACAGGCATGCACCACCGTGTCTAATTTGGGGGCTGGCTCAGCACACCCAGTGTGCTGGGACTGGCATGACATGCAGTACTAGGGATCAAACTTGGGTCCTTGTGCTTGGCAGGCAGATGCTTACACCACTGGGCTATCTCCCTAGTCCTTGTATGTTCAGTATTAAGGGCAACTAGTTACATGTTACTGCCCTAAAGTCACCAATTCAGGCTATCGTTAGGCCCCACAATGACACAATGGGTCAATTCCACCCTTCAATTCCTCTCTATTCAGGCCCCCAAACTGGACCTATTGCTCCCTTCACCTGATGGTTCATCCTTATGCTAATTCCCTGATTAATTTTCCATTAGTCCAAAGAAAGTGAGGGAGAGAGGATGCTGACCTAGTAGCCTGTACCCTGGCTGCATGTCACAGGTAAGTCCTCACCTGGTCAGCCTCTGCAGCCTGAGCTAGTCTCTATGGGGGCTTGTGTATTTTGAATCAAAATATTGGTGCTTTTTTCAATGCCCCCCCAAGAACAGTGTTGATTCCTGCATTAAAGACTTCAGAGAGAGGGTAAAGACTTGTCTAATACTTAATGCACTGGTAGGAGGCAGAGAACCTTGAACTCCACAGTGAAAGGAAGACTGGCTTCTCTCAGCCAGGCCTGAAGGACTCTATCACCAGTGGTGCTCTTCTGTTTTGGCCATGGGATTGCCCCAGGAGACTTCCAGCAGAGGCAAGTGTAACATCTGTATAGTCACAGCAGTGATTTTCACAAGTTGATCATATGAATGCAGTTGTGTCTCCACATGATCAGGCTCCTTCCTGGTGCCGCCTTCCCTTGCTTTAACTAACTGCTGTCCAGTTCTAGGAGCACTATGTGAATGGAATTATACATTATGCATTTGCTGTATCTGGCTTATTTGGCTCAGGAACATGTTCATGAGATTTTTATTACATGCATTTTGCACATGGTTCATTCTCATAATTGTGTAATATTCCAATGTTTAAATAAACTATATATTACGTGAAAAATTTTTCCATTAGTCCAGAGATATGAAAAATGCTACTTAAAAGGCCTCACCCACAATTGGGGCCACTTTGCAAAACTGAGATATAGGTGTCCAGAATTAACCACTATCTCCTCTGCTGTCATGCAGGATGCAGCATGACTGAGGTCATCACATAAAAATAATAGTAGTGGTGATAAAAATAATAGCAAACACTCACCCATGGCATATTATGCTTCAAGGACATAGATGCTCCCTGTGCATGTACGAGCACATGAAGCTCACCCACTGAGCCCATCCCTGCCCTGCTCCCAGGCCCCAAGCCCCACAGCTGTCCCTTTGCTTCTTTGAGGACTGCCTGATTTCCTTGCTTTTCTTTCTTTCTCCTGTGACTAAAGAGCTGTCTTTCAATGAACCCCTTGTCAGAGACCTGAACAAGTCATCCACAGACAGAATTCCCAAATAATGACAATATTGTCTTTTGCCTGATTTCTAAAACACCTCTGTATTGCATTCTTACAGGAGCCTGGATCCCTGCTCTTTGAATTCTGCTGCGTGCATCTTTGACTGGACTGGTCTTATAGAGCACCGAATCTCACACCCAACAAACCCACACTTGCTTGGTTGTAGGTCCAAAGCCATGTCTTTACCTCAGACTGAAGCCAGACTCTTAAAGAAAAGGGGACAAAACATCAGACTGTCAAACAGCAAGTTCCTTCTGCTAGCTCCACCACTCACCCACACTAGGTGTGATTTAAAAGCAACTCAATTTAAACCAATAATGAATAGTGAGAGGATGCAGTTCCATCACGGATGTGATTTGATTCTGAAAACTTAGAAGAAAGAATAGAAAGAGTCCATATGGATCTGCTATTTAAGAAGATAAGAGGCAATGAAAGATGGCTAGGAAATCAGGACGGCACTCTGGGCCTGCCATTTGCTTATTGCTGTTGCTCTCCAGCATCCTGAGTTCTAATGGTCCTTGATAAATGGCAGGCTGGAATATGATTATGGAGCAGATACTGTTATTACATGGTGCTGCTATCAACTGTGCAGCCATTACTGCCAACATTCAGGGATCTATAATAATGAGAGTGGAGATAACATGGGTAATTAAAACATAAAGAGAATTCAATATCATTTTTAAATCACTGGTTTCTCCCATACCTAATCTTACTTTCTTACTCACAAATAAACAAACTACGCTGAGCTATATCTCTTCTTTCTGCTCATACTCATTCTATCATGAAGAGGACACTGATGTATAAAATCATCCTAAGACAGAGAGTAGCAATAAAAGAAAATAGAAGTCCTGGATAATCCTCAGCCTAATTGATTGTGCCTGGGTGACAAAGAATGAGAGATATTGCATTTTTGTTTTTATAACAGGTGCCTCGGTAGAGACCAGAATAGTTCAGGTATCATCTAATCAATGCCTGAATAATTAAGTGTTGGAGAAACTTCTCTGTAGCTCCAAGAAATCTTCCATTAAGGGGAAAATGTCAAACTAACATCATCTGGGCTCCTTGTTGTCTAAAACTTGTCTAAGATGTGTGTTCATATTAGATCTTTTTGATCAGACTTCTTGTCTGTATCTATGTTATGGTCTTCAGAGATGGGAATGCTGGGTTGAATGAGAGGAAAAGGAACACCAACCCCAGAGGGGACAAGCTCCTTCGCCCTACCCCCGTCTCCAGTATGCTTTCCAGATTTCTCTATCACTCGTCTGGCTGCACCTGAACACCTAATTCTTTCTCTCTGCTGAAGCACTGCTCACACTTGAGTCTCAGAGAACCAGGGCCTGTGAAACAGGGAGAACAGTCCTTCTGGAAATGTCTCTAAGGCCCTGATTCTGAGCTCTACCCAGGATGAGGTAGAAATAGCTAGAACAAACTTCCTTTTATGCAGAATCCTATTGGAAAAGATCCATCACAAATCTGCTCTTGTTCAGCTATCAAGAGAACAAATTTTGGGGGCTGGGGAGATGGCTCAGTGGAATAAGCACTTCCCTGGCAAGCGTAAGGGCCTGAGTTCAATCCCTGGTTCCGCAAAAAAAAAAAAAAAAAAAAAAAAAAAGAGAGAGAGAGAGAATAAATTTTTAAGATGTTTTCTCAGTGATTAATAATCAGAGCTGGGCATGGTAACACATACCTGTAATCCTAGCTATTTGAGAGGCTGAGGCAGGAGGACTGTAAGTTTAAGGCCAGCCTTAGCAGTGTAAAGAAATTCCGTCCCCAAATTAAAAATTATAATAGTAGGAATTGAGGCTGGGTAGTAGAATGCTTACTTATCCCAGAACACTCTCCAAAAAGGCAAAACAAAACAATGATTAATTGTGCCACTCGGGTAGGGTCCAAGGTCCCTCTCCTCCATGATTTGCAGAAAATGTCCAACCTCCCTCATGGATCTCTTTGTGTCTGTCTGTCTGTCTGTCTGTCTGTCTGTCTGTCTGTCTGTCTCTGTGTGTGTGTGTGTGTGTGTGTGTGTGTGTGTGTGTGTGTCTCCCTTTCACTCTCTTCCCTGCTTCCCTTCCTTCTTCTCCTTCTCTGGGCATGAGTGCACTATTGCGTGTGTGTGTGTGTGTGTGTGTGTGTGTGTGTGTGTGCGTGTGTGTGTGTGTGTTTCTCACTCCTTTACTAGAACACCAAAGGCTCACTTTGAAGACATGGGCTCTTGAGTACCTGGCTCGGGACAAGTCTCACCAAAGAAATATTTATGAAAACGCTACTCTAGATCTCCACACCAGACCTAGCAAAGGGGTAAACGGGGCACTAGACTTAGAGAGCACCTGGGTGAATGGGCACATACAACAGGATGCTGGGTGAAGGGAAGATTAGGGTAGCAGAGCCTCCAGATGGCATTAAAATGCACCAATCCTCTTCTTCATCTCAGTGGGATCCTACGCTGGACCATAAGATACAATTAGTCACCAAATCCAAATTCCAGGAAATCATCCATGCATAGAACTGAATTATATACTGTAGTATGGTTTAAGTAATCCATGCCTAATAATGTTTACACATAGAATTTTTTCTAAATAGAAATATCAGAAATAATATCAAGAAAAGTCTTCTTTTTTTCTTTCTTTTGGTGGGGGTGGGGGAGGCTGCTGGGGATCAAACTTGGGACCTTTCCAGGCCACATGCTTGTTGCCACTGAGCTGTCTCTCCAGCCCTTCTTATTTTGTTCTTAAACTCTTATTCTTTCCTATGAGAATAGTTTTTTTTTTTTTTTTCAATGAAATACTCTGTCCATGTTATTCAGATCAAATACCCTGGAATCATTCATGACTTCTTTTTTCTTGACATCTGCATCTAATCAGCAAATGCTGCCAACACTATCTTCAAAATATATCAGGAGTGCAACCCTTCCTCCACCTGCACTGCGCACTCTGCCATTCAAGCCACTAGCAGCTCTTGGGTGTCCCCGACACCACCTTTGCCTTACTATACACAAGCATCTATAGTTTATTCTCTACTCAGCAGCCGGATTGATTCCCTTACATTCCAGGTCAGATCCGGCACTCCTCCACTCAGAACTGCTGATTGCTGCTCAGTTCATACCAAGAAAAAGACAAGGACAAAGCACTGACCCATTGGACCAACACTGTTCTTGTCTCAGTTGACACTCCAACCTTACCTGTGACTTCTGGCACGTTCCACACCAGCTCTTCTAGATAGTCTCATAGTTCCCTTTTTCATTTCTGTGCAAATTCTGTAAGAGTTCCCATAACCATTGGAACTAATACAGCTCAGTTAGCACAAGGATTTTTACAGTTCACTTTCCTGCTGTATCTCCCATGGCTACAACAGTGCCTAGTAGGCCACGTATGCAGTAAATATTTATTGACAGAATGAGTAAAATAAGTTAAACAAAGCTTCTTATATGTTTGAAAGATGATATAGGTAAATAGGTAATTGCAGAGATAATTTTTAAGGGACAGCCTGACAATGTGTTAATTTCTCTTACGATCAGTAAAGATTTGGAGATAGACTCCAAGTTTCCCAGCCCTCAAACTTTCTTCTTTCTTTTCTTGTATGCAGTCTATGTGCACCAGGCAAATGTGAGCCCCCTCTGCTGGCATATTCTCTGTGCACTATAGTGACAATGAGGCCCTCAAATATCTGGACATCTGCTTGGGAGAGAGAATTTAGGGGGACTTGGTGGTTAATCCAGGTGCTGGCACCATTATCCCTAGCAGAATGCCAGCCAGAGATTCTTGGCAGACGTTTGATGGAAAGCCTTCCTATCCATTTAATTGAGAACTCACATTCTAAAAGCTTGCTTTTCCCTGTTTCCTTCAAACCACTTTATTAGGGCTTATATTTAGTGGCTCTTGACTATGTGGAAGGACTCATGTTGAAGTTTCTGCCATCCTCTTTGAGTCCTCCTGGGTTCTCTGGACATCTGGCATCACAGAGCATATTCTTGTCTATGCAAGTTAAAGCTCTCTGGCATTCTGTGAGACCCAAGGCCAACTCTTAATCATTTCACTCATTTCACCTCCTTAACAGTATGTTACAATTTACGATGTATATATTTGTTTATATTTAACAGTGGAATGACAAGGGCTAAAATTAACATAAAGTACCAGAAAAAAAAGATAAGCTAATTAACTTTCTCTGAATGGAAGAGTTATCCATGCCTTACATGTAGAGTGATCTGTGGAGATCAGAACTGGCCTAGGTAGAGTTGGAAAAAGGGTGACAAACCTAGTTTGATGCTGAATTTCTACACCATACTATTTTCTAACTTATATATGTTCTTATTTCTGTTGCATGTATTCATGTACTAATATCTTACCCTGAGAAGAAAAGGACTCAAAAGAACAGATGAAGAGACATACTACAGATACAAAGTAAAAATTGTAAAATATGATAAAAATAAGCCTAATGAAAATAAAGTAGGAACATAGGTATTTCTGAACATGAGGTTAATATACAAATTCATGCTTTAAGGTCTTACATAGTAGCAAGTGGCCAACTACAAGTTCAGTTTTAAGTTTCTTAACACCCAACAAGACAGGGGCCAGGAGGGAGACAGAGAGAGAGAGAGACAGGCAGAGACAGAGACAGACTAGTACATGGATGGATGAACAAACAGACAAACAGACACAGACAGAGAGACAAAGAAACCGAGAATAAATAAAATAAGTTTTGTGATTTGCATTACTCATAAGATGAAAATGAATATGTTGTCTAGGAGAAGCATTAGGTGAGAACACCAAACAACTTCTCCTCAGTATTCTGGAGGGGAGAACACTGTAGGGTAAAGCTTCACATACTGAACAGCAATGCCTATCATTCACTGTGGGGCTAGAACAATAGCATAAAATATCAGAGGAACTAAGGAGCTTTTACCCCATGGGTAGGAGGAGGCTGCTTGGCTGCACAGTGGTTCTCCTTATATATTTTTGTCTTCCAAGTTACACATTTAAAAAATATGTTTCCCAAGTCTGTCAATGAAATAAAAATCTACTTTGCACTAATGTGGCCTTTTGCTCATGAAGCCAGGTTACAAATGATTTGCTGTCGGCTCTAGGATTGTGCTGAGGATCCTTTGTATTAAACTGAGAATGAAGATATGTTCCTCAGATTTCAACTAGAAAAGCCTCACACACCATGCAGGGTAAAGAAATGAACTATCCAAGGTGCTGGAGTCTATCACTGCAGGAAGAAAATGAAATTTTCATGTTCAATTCACTTCAGCTCAAGAGACATTTATGGAGAACCTAATATATATTAAGTACCATTAAGCTAATTCTGTGGAGAGTAATAAATCCCTGTCCTTATTTATCATAATCAGAGGAGATTGGCAACCAAACAACCCTAACCCAGGACTATATCAACTCATAAGGATACTCTGCAATGAAGGAAAGGTGCCTCCAGTGTACCCCAGGGGACCCCAGAGGAGATGCAATGAATTAAACATGAACTAAATACCTCCCTTACCACCTTGCCTTCAGTTGACAAAAGTGTGAAAATCATATGTGTATTTGTGGTGAGGACAGTCAGTGTTGCAAACCTAGAGAACACATATGTGAGAACATGAAAGCACAATATTAGGAACAACGTGGTATATTACTGAAACAAGGTAAGAGGCAGGAAGTCAGCCACAATTCATCTGGAGGTACAGCCCATGGCTGTTCCACTCTCATAAAAAGTGTGTGGATTTCTGTAAACAATGGAGAGTCAATAAAATGGTCTAAGTGAGAGAATGGTAGGATCATGTTTATATCTATGTTACTCTTGCGATGCTGGGGAGAAGGATTGAGTTTGGCAGCTAGGATGGAGTAGCAGCGAGTGAAGACTTGAAACTGGCTAGGATGTTGTAATAGTCAATAAGAAGAGAGGGCCTGCAATGGGACAATAATGACAGGAAAGCGAGGCCAGTGATGGTTTTGAGAATCCTGATGGAAACATGAACAGAACTTTGGAGTCCAGTGGTGGAAAGGGAGGGGAGAGATCCTAAGATATCTCTTGAATTTCTGAAAGGTGATAATGTACCAGGGACTGGGAATAACAAGCCATGGTCTTCATCAGAAAATGGGCTTCTTTGGGGATAGAGGCCAGTCCCTCATGCTCAGTGACACCATGATTGTGATATCTGGACTTGGGCTGCCTGCTCCATGTTGTGATAGGAAACACACACACACACACACACACACACTCCAACAGCCCCTAGTTTGAAGACAATACTACTGAGTGGGAAGTACTTAAAAGTGAGACCCAGAGGTTCTTGGCTTTTTCTCTCTGATTAACAATGATGTGTTTTTCCATGAATCACCAGTTCACTGAACCCCATCTTCTATACACAAAACATACTTCATAAGGCTGCCCCATCCACTTCTCCAGAGTCAGCATGAGAACCAAACATGGTTTCAATTGAGAAACACTTTTCAAGTGCAAATAGAATGTAAAGACAAGACACTATGGTTTATTATGATTATTATGATTACCATTGTTGGAAGGGAAACAAGAAAAGGGTGATAACCGAGGGATCAAGAAATTCTAAGGCAATTCTGGAAAGCCCAGAGAACTTTTTAATCATTTTTTTTCTTCTTTTAATTTTCTTTCCAGTAGGCAATGAAAATATATAGAAATATGACCACAGAAGTGATGCCAAATTCAATACTCATAATATCTATTCAATATTCAGCAATCCACATGCGATATTGCAGATGGCTGTGGGCTGTGATGGTCTGTTTCCAACAGTTCCAAGGGGGAAAACAAAATGTTATAAGACAACAGCCAGTCATTTGATGCATCCTGATTGTTTAAGTGATATGAAAGTCTGTAATCATGTGCAAATTAAAATATAATTATGCACACAGACCAGGATTAAGTAACATTTCACAGATGCATGCTAAATTATAAAACACTCTTCAAAATAAATTGTGATCATGATTTTCTATTTCTCAGAGAGTATTATTACTAAAACAGTCAAAATACATAGGTACACATTGCCTGAGAGCGTTAATAGCATATAAAACATTGTTACCAAGAATTAAAAAAATGCATTAGATTTTAAATATTCACGTTACCACAAAGGGTCAGTACACAATTTAGTTAAATGTGCATCAGTAGACACATTTTCCAACAGTGTGTTATTCCTCCCTTGGTAGTGCCTACTGTTCAGCTTGGAGGTAGATGGCCTCAGTTTATTGCAGATATAGTCAGTGCCACCTCATCGCAGACCATAGCTGCAGCCAAGCCTGCATTTCCCTATCCCTAGTGGCAACTGCATTAGACTTCAATCAACCCAAATCATAGCTGTGGGGGATAATATGGTGGTGTTGGACTTAGTGGTCCAACAACTGACAGATAAAGAGAGACAGAGCTATGTGAGGATATATTTTATAAAATAGAATGTAGTTGATTCTTCATTGTTACCTGTCTTTAGCCTCCCTTGCCTAATTCCACACAGTTGGATAATTTCAAGGGAGAGGTGATTCCAATGGTAATGTCCTGGGGATACTTTGTGCATTATGGCCCTGAATCCATCTTATTTCCATGCAAACAATCCTTTCCCCAAAACTCAACAACTCATCACCTAGCTATCCTAACCAAGCACCCTCACCTAGCTATCCTAACCAAGCACATAGTAAATATAAGACTTTGTGCATCTTGCTAAAGAGAGCTATTCTCTGGCCTTGAAGTGTCCCTTTGCTTTTGGAGTCACCAGCAGAACCTAGGCTTTCACTGAGTAGGTTACATTTCTATGTTCTGTGCCAGGCACCCTATTTGTTTACAGGAGGAGTGTATGTGAGAACCATTCTTCCTCTCACTTCGTATTTATGAGTGAAATTTTATTCTTTATGTGATTTAAGCTTTTTTCTTTTCTCAGTGTCTTGGGAATGAGCCATTACTTAATGGTGAGGTAAGCAAATCATCAGATATTTATTGAGTGTTAACTGGGTGTAAAGCACTGTGCTAAGTACAGCTGAAAGATTTTTCTGAAAGAAATTATGACTTGAGGCTCTGTGGAACTGGAAACCAATACAGAAGTGCTCAGAACTCTGGGCAACTAGCATGGACAGAGAAATCCAGGTACACAGCCCATCCCCTTACATTGTGGGCCTGGAAACCTGTGAAAAAATACTCAGGACCCTGAGTAACTAGCTTGGCCAGAGAAATCCAGGTGCCTGGCCCATCCCCCTATGTGAAGTAAAGCACCTGGAACCTGGCAACTGATCTGGCCAGAGGAATACGGGTAAAAACAATCCAATAAGGGGAAACCCTTTGCATACAAACTCCCAATTTATGATTTGTTCTGTTAAATAAGTATGGACTTTGCTCCTATGGTCTCAAATGCAAAATCAATAATTACCAAAGTTTGTCAATTTCTCAATTTCGCTTGATGTTATCATTATTGCTAATTGTACTATTGTAGATAGGCTATCATATCTGTTTTAACCATTTGTTCTCCCTTGGGTAACAATATTGACAAGCACTGGGATAATAACCTTAACAAAACCTATACCTAAAGATGGATGACAGTGCCAAACAGAAACCAACATCCCACTTTCAATTAATTGAGAAGACAGGAACTTAGGACACAAACCAAGAATCTCAACACATAAAAGATATCCCGAAAGAACAGGCTTTTTCTAGAATGGCCTTGATAGTAATGTTATCCTACTACCCAAATTGACAAAGATTATCACAAAAATCAAAATGAAGAGATCTTTCTGGAATAGAAAATGACAAGACAAAGGAGCAAAATGCAATCACAGGCCCCCCAGCCCACCCAGAAGTCCAGGAGACAACATCATAGAAGAAATTGGAAGTAACACACCAGAAGTCTCTGAAATGATAGCAACTGAAGTAAAGAAACAACTCCAGGCAGGTACAGAGGAAATCAGATTTTAAATAATCTCTCAGGTTAAAAAAAAAAAGAAAATAATAACCATAATGAAAGAATTGTCGAGCATAACTAAAGATAAAAAAATAGATTAAAACATAGATTAAAAAATAGAGCATAGAAAAATGATACAAACCTTGAATGAAAAATATAGGAAAGAAATAGAATGCATCAAACAGATTCAAAGAGATATCCATAAAAATAAAAATTCCTTTAAAAACTGGCAAAACTGTTTGAATGAAACTGAAGATAGGCTTTTAGACCTTGAAGACATCATTGCAGCTAGTGATCACAAAAAGAAAGATCTCCTAATATAACAAGGAACCAGGAAATAATTCAACAGCTATAAGATGACAGAAAGATGAATACCATAAGACTGATAGGTGTCAATGAAAAACGAGTCAACACAAATGATATAAAAAGACTATTTGCAGAAGTGGTAGTGGAAAGCTTCTCAAGTTTTGGAAAAGAATTTGTCATACACTTAAGTGAGACAGACAGAATTCCAAATAGCAATAACCAATATAAATGTACACCCATACAAGTAATAATCAAGATCCTAGAAATTCAGCAAAAGAATAACATACTAAAAGCTGTTAGGTCACATATAAAGGAAGGACCATCAGAGTTGCAGAAAATTTGTCAACACAAACCATCAAGTTAAGAAGGTCTTAGAGTGAAGTATTTCAAATCCTGAAAGAAAACAACTTCAAGCCTAGATTGTTGCATCTTGTGGAACTCTTTCAAAATTAATGGAGAAGTAAAATACTTCCATGACAAAGGACAACTAAAGATATCCAAGACCATCAAACCAATCCTACAAAGAGAACTGAAACATATTCTAGAAAGACATAAAAATGATCACAATTCCAAGAAAAACAATAGAAAGAAATCAAGAAGGGCAAGCAATTGAACACAAGGGAAAAGTAGGGAACCAACAGCAAGAAAATAATATAAAGATAAACCAATGCATATCAGTTATAACCATTAACGTAAATGTCCTTAATTTACCAATTAAAAGAGGCAGATTGTCAGAGTAGATCAAGAAACAAAATCCAACAATATGCTATATGTTTCTGTTGTTTTGTTTTTTGTTTTGTTTTGTTTTGTTTTGTTTTGTTTTGTTTTTCAGGACCGGGGATTGAACCCTGGCCCTTGTGCTTGTCAGGGTAGCACTTATTCCACTGAGCCATCTCCCTGGCCCCAACAATATGGTGTATATAAGAAACACAATTCAAAAGGAAACTCATAGGCTCAAAGTCAAATGGTAGAAAATAATACCCCATGCTCAAGGAACTCAGAAAAAAAGCAAGGATAGCTATTCTATTCACAGATAATGTGAACTTCAAACCAAGAATGATCAAAGGTCACTACATATCTGTCAGGGGAAAACTTCAACAGGAAGAATTAATAATCATAAATCTGTATGCACCAAATATGGGAGCACCCAACTATATAAGACAAAGTTCTAAAGACATGAAAAATCAAATAATCAATAATACAATCTTAACAGGGGAATCTTAACTCCCCATTGCCTCAAAGATACAGATCAACTACACAAAAGATTAGCAAAGAGGTAACAGAACTGAACCAAACCACTGAACAAGCAGACTTAGCAGATGTTTATAGAATGTTGCACCCAACAACATCTGAATACACATTCTTTTCAGCTGCAAATGGGACATTCTCTAAAATAGCCCACATACTACTCCATAGAAAATGCTTAAGTAAATGCAAGGGAATTGAACTTATCCCATGCATCTTATCTGACCATAGTGCAGTGAAACTGGAAATTAATAACAAAAAAATTGCAAAAACTCCATAACCACACGGAAATTAAATAACACCCTCCTGAATAACCAATGGGTCATAGATGAAATTAAAGAATAAATTAAACAATATCTATAATCAAACAAAAGTTCAAGCACAATTTACACAATTTCCTCAGAGGGAAATTAATAGTGATAAACCCTCCAATTAGGAAAACAGAATGAGAACAAATAAATATCCCAATACTACACCTCAAGCATCTAGGAAAAGAAGAGCAACTCTAGCTCAAGGTGCAAAGTAGGGAGGAAATTATAAAGATCAGAACAGAAATCAATGCAATTGAGACAAAGGAAACTATAAATAATTAGCGAATCAAAGACTTGGTTCTTTGAAAAATTAAGTAAAATTGACAAACCCCTAGCCAACCACATCAAAAAAGAAAAGAAAAACTTAAATTCATGTGAGGGGAAAATTTCAACAGGAAGAATTAAATGATCATAAATCTGTATGCACCAAATATGGGAGCACTCAACTATATAAGACAAAGTTCTAAAGACATAAAAAATAAGGAATAGCAAGGGTGAAATTAGTACAGGTCCTCTGGAAATTCAAAAAATCATCAATATCTACTTCAAAAATCTTTACTCTCATAGAATGGAAAACAATGAAGAAATGGAACTATTCCTAGATATATATATGAATTGCCAAAACTGATTCAAGAATATATAAAAATTCTGAACAACCCATTGTCAGTTGATAAAATTTAAAATGTAATTAAAAAATTTTGACAACAAAGAAAATCCCAGGTCCTAATGGATTCACAGCTGAATTCTACAAGAAATTTAGAGAAGATTTAATCTCAATGCTCCTCAAGCTCATCAGTGAAATTGAAAAGTAAGCAATTCTCCCTAACTCATTTCTGAAGGCAATTATTACACTAATATCAAAACCAGAGAGGGCTGGGGAGATAGCTTGGTAGAATAAGTGCTTGCCTGGCAGGCACAAGGTCCTGAGTTCAATTCCTGGTACCACAAAAACAAACAAACAAAAACCAGGGAAAGGCCCAACCAAAAAAGAGAACTATAGCCAATCTCCCTGCCAAACATAGATACAAAAATACTCAATAAAATACTAACAGAATGCAACAAATTATCAAGAAGACTATACACCATGATCAGCTGGGATTCAGCCTAGGGACACAGGGATAGTTCTACATACACAAAACTACAAATGTAATGCACCATATCAACAGAGAAACAAACAAAAACCACATGATCATCTCAACAGACATGGATAAAGCTTTTTGACAAAGTTCAACATTCATTCATGATAAAAATCCTACATAAACTTGGGATAGATGGTCTCTCTCTCAATCAGATGAAAGCCACCTATGACAAACCACAGTTATATGTGCACCCATGTCTATAGCAGCACAGCTTACCATAATTCTTGGAAACAACCCTAATGTCCATCAATTGAGGATTATGTAAAAAAGATGTGGTATTTCTGTAGGATGCAATATTACTCAGCTTTAAAGAAAGATAAACTTCAGACTTTTTTAGATAAACGGATGCAACTAGAGGCTATACTTATAAGTGAAATAAATCAAACTCATATGTGTAAATAACATATAGTCCCCTTAGTGTAAGTTTCTGAAAGAGTAAGTAAAATTTAAAAGGTACAATAGATATATAGTAAAAAGAAAAGAAACGGCTCAAAAGGAATGAACAATTACAATGAGAGAAAGGAAAAAATAAAGATAAAGAGGAAGGAGAAAAATAATGTATGTACATACATAGCATAGCTAAAATGATTATACTACTAATTTCTATTGAACAGATCCCATTTTGAAGGGATCAGTTTTAAAATTTTTATTTAGACCAATTTTACATGCTTATGTCAGGTAATCTGAGCAACTACATTGAAGACAACATTGTGCAATATAACACTATAACAATCATTGCTGAATACCTATCTTAGTTTTTTGAAATTGTGTATCATTTCTAATGTCTCACGTATTATTTTCATTCTCTTTAAAATAAAAAAAGAAATTATAATTATAGCTGATAAAATTAAAGACATACAAATGAAGTAATTTGAAGATATCAATAATATGACATGCTTTAAATAATCATATATATATCATTTATATATAATTTGTATGCTATTACCTCAAAAATTATTTCACCAAGCATGAAACACATGTATACAGAACAATTAAAATAAAACTGCTTGTCAAATTCAAGAGAATGACAAGGTCAGTAAGGACTCAGAATATAAGCAAAACTGTACTGTAACATCCTGTAACTCAGTGGTGTCCCAAATTTTCTGATCAAGCAGATTATGGGGCCACAGAGGAAAGTAATCAATGATGTAGAGTGTGCCTAAGGAGGGTCACATGGAGAGAAAATATTCTCTCAGGCTTTCACAGAGTGCACATTGGCCAAGCAATGGCCATGACTCATCCACATGGCTCACACTGACAAAGGATCTATAAGCTGTGGTACTGGGTTTCAGGATAAATCCTGAGGGGATCTGACTGACCTTGTCAGATACAGAAGTTACATTTCTTGTTATATAGGTCTTGCTTTATCTTGGTCTACCATTCAGCAGAAAAGTATAAAAATGAAGTATAAAAAAGTAAAGCCATAAGAATATGCTGAACTGTAAAAGGCTCAAGTCAACAACTTCTGACATTGCCAATCCTACGGATAACCCACTACTATTACGGACTACGGGACTATATTGGAGTGTTTTCCTGAATTCACGCACCTACAATATTTCAATGGCAATGGAATACTTTTCTCTGACAAAACTAAGGAAAAAAGGGGGATATAAATAAATGACCATTTTGTATCTGTACATACATAATAGTTAGGATAGATATACAGCTACTTTCTTTTAATTCAATAAGAAGAAAGATTTGTACTAATAGTGTTTGGACAGGATATCATGCCTGCATCTTGTACTATGAATAACTACTATTTAGACAACAATATGCAATGTAATAATTATTGTAACTGTCCTACTAATCTGTTTTCAAACTGTCTCATTGCTATTTTTTTCTCAATAAAATTAATTTTAAAAAGATCAAGAGAATGAAGCAGAAAGACAAATATACTCTAAATTTAGGTGCATGGGGCCAGTGAGATAGCTCAGCAGACTAAGTGCTGGCCCCACCCCCAGCCACACTGAGCTGACCACTGAGACCGGGCATGGTGGCACACACTGGTAATTCAAGCACTAGGGAGGCTGAAAACAGGAGGCTCACTACAAGTCTGAGCTGCGTAGTGAGACCTTGTACCAAATACATAAAACTTAATTAATTAATTTGCATGTATATAGATTACATCACCAGCAAAAAGGCAACTTATAAGACTCCCAGAAGCCAAGAAGAAACAGAAAATGTACAATGCTGAGGCCTAGAATCTTCATTATCACATAATAGGAAGCATTCCATTTTGCCAAGAGAAGTAAATGTTTTCCTTGTAGTAAATTCTAAGAATTTATAACGTGGATCATTGTATCAGGAACATTGAACAACATAATGGACAATATCTTCCACAACAGTTTTTAGAGAAAATGTGGAAATGTTCTTCATTTGGCTGATTCTTAATGTCACCTCCATAAAAGTCGTGGTCATGATAACCAACATGACTCAGTGAAGACATTTCTGCGTGGAATGAACTTAATGTGATCCAGGAATATAATTTTATGAAATTCCAACAAGAGTCAAGGAGAAAATTTAAATGAACATTAAGCAATAACTCATGACATGTATTTTGATGTAACAATGTTTTTCAGTTACCTCATTTAAGCTTTTGTCTGGAACTAAAAGGCAGTTAGTTGCTTGAGCACTGAATATTGGCAAATATGAGAACTTTTAAGGAAGAGTCATATGTTTTATGTATCAGCCCTGCAGACAGGGAAGAGCTAGTATTTAAAAATAAAAACTTGACAACTATTTTTGCCAGAGGAACCAGAAGAAAAGATTTAAATAGGGACAAAGGACATTTTCCCTAATGCCCAGGTATCAAGGCAAGATGAATATTTGGTCGTACATTATTAAAGGGCACATGCATGTGTTTGTCAGCTTTCCATGAATAACAAAATACAGAGATTATTAACTTATAAAGAGAAAAGATTTACTTTGGTTCACAGTTCTGGGGTTTCCAGTGAATAGTCACTGGCCCTGTTGCTTAGCACCTGAAGTGAGTGAGGCAGCATATCATCATGGAAGCTTTGCGTAGAGAAAAACTTCTCCACGCATGGCCGGGCGCAAAGAAACAAGAAGAGGTCAAGATCCCAAAATGATCCTTCAGGCCACACCCTCACCTGCCGAGGGACCTCTCACAGGGACCCATTTCCTAAAGACTGCATCATCTCCCAATAGCTTCACTCTGGGAAACAAGCTGTGAACACATTGCAGTGTGGAGAACATTCAAGATCAAACCTGTAAAAATGTATAGGAGGCAGGAGGAACAAATGGCACTCTAGCTGTGTATAATTACATGATCAAAGATTTCCCTCTTCTCTCAAAACTGAGATCTTTACAGACTTTCTACCCTATGTATACTGAAGCTTCTCCCATCCAGTTTAGATGGTCATTTTGTGAAAGTTTTATTTAGGATTTAGGACCAATTTTGCATCTGGATTTGATGGCCCTGACTGGGTCACTTTTCATTAGAAGCAAAAGTATAGAAACATTGACCTTATATATGGGCAAAGGACCAAGCTGCCAGGCTGGCAGAATCCAGTGGGGAAGCAAGGCAGAGCTTAGAACAATTCTTGCTGCACATAACTTTTCCAATGACCTATTGTAAACCTGCCAGCTCTGTCACTAGAGACTCACTTTTTGGACTTCCTATCTTTAGAGGCTGCTGTCAAAATACTCCGAAGGGAGAGAAAGTAGATCCTTAATCTTTTGCCAACTACTGCTAGAACCAAATGGATCATAAACATCATGTGGTCCAGAGACCACAAGACCCATAGGCCAATGTAGGCCTGCTGATATATTCATCCTGAAGAAGACTTTAAAATTTGAATTTCCACATACAATTCATAATTTCAGATCTCTTTTTAAAAAAACTATGAGTTCTAGCAACACTGGGCTTGTACTACCTTCTCTGGAAGCAGTGTGGCCTCTGTCCCTTATCCATGGCAGGGTTTCTGGTTCTACCCTAGTGCTCACTACTGTCAGTCTTCTTTCATCCACTTATACAATGGGGCTTCATCCTGCAGCTCTTTGGTTTGCTTGGAAAACCCTCATTTTAAGCCCCAGAGAAGGGAAGGGACCTTGCTCAAGGTCACACATCTGGTTAGTGGCTGAGCCAGGAGTTGGCTGCACCTTCGCGGCTCACAGAACTCTGTGAGGCTGAACTCGGGCAGAATGGGACAGGTGCCAGCAGAGATCAGCCCTGAACAGGAAAGAGGAGTCAGGAAAGTGCCGAGGACAAGCATCATGCAGTTCATATGATTCTGCTCCAGGCTGGCTTTGCCTGCAATAATATTTTACAGCATCCTCTGGAAAAATCAATTTGTCTAAAAGAGCAACTGATTTTGCCCTGAGTGAAAATGTTTGGCATATGCAAAAGAGGGAGCATTGTGTTTTCTTTAAAGCCCTTTCCAACCTATGAATGCACTGAATTGTTCACCACACACACAAGAAAAATTGCTTGAGTATATTTTCTTGAGGGAGGGACAGATTTAAATTTTAAGAAAGCAGGGTTTTATTTACTTCTTAAGAGTGTTTCTTTCCACTGCATCAGGTCTTTCTTTGTTATAGGTTTTGAAAATATGTTTATCACTATTTCATGCTTTAAAAAATAGAGTTCGTGGTCTCCGACTCTCATTTAGGAGAAAAAGCCAAGTAAAGGGAGGAGGGGAAGCTAGAGGGAACAGTTCTGCCTAGATGAAGAAATCACAGGCAGAACATTTCCAAGCTGCTAAACACCAGAAGGAGATAACAGGCAGGGTGCAAAATGCCGATTATGATGGTAACTATAATGGAAAGAGTTTAACAGCGTCCACACTGCGCTTCAGAAAGCTCGCGTCCTAGGCAGACCTCAGTCCTCTGAGGCGCAGGTGTTCCAAGCAGCTTCCTCACCTGGGAACCACAATGATGCAGGGGTATGGGGCAGGAACAAGAAACCCGAAGTGGGGCCCACGGGAAGCTGCCCACTGGCTCCTTGGCTTCTGCGCTAATTGATTAGGTTTCTCCTCTAAGGCATGAGCCCTGGGTTCCTGCCCCTTTCTATTGCCTCTCTAGAGCCCCTGTGCCCTGCTGGGTTAGGTATAGATGGCAATAGCTTTTGCTGGCCTCCTTCCCACCTCACCTGAAAGCAAAATTCCAGCCAATCTGCAAGAGCGCTTCTCCATAAAGCTGATCCACGGCCCCCTCCACCCATCAGAATGATGTTTTACTTCATCTCCTTGCTGCTAGCTGTTGCTGGTAATGCCTTCCTAACACTTATTTTATTCTGCCTGGCTTTATAGCTCAGGCTTGCCTGTCACCATACCTAACCAGACTAGGAGTTCCTTGAGACAAAGAACAATGCCTCAGCTATGTTTATACCCTCAAACCTGCAGGGTTTTTTCATCCATAGTAAGCACTCGGTAAATGTTTAATGGAAACAGGGCTCTACATTTAAAAAAATGAGCCACTTTGCTGGAATGGGAAGGAACTATATGATGCCAGCTAGGTGGGATGCAAGTTACTTGTGGAAATAGCCTCAAGTTAGCAGGTTTAAAACAATTTAAAACAGTTCCTACAATCCCACACCACTCTGTCAGTCCTCTACCAAAAGGCAGCAAACGCCTTGGCTTCCTGCATGAGAGATGGAAATATGCCACCTCTAGGAGGCAACATCTCAAATGTTGTTCCCATCTTTCTCTGAGAAGCGGATGCCCCTCCAATAGCTCACTCCTCAGACGTCCAGCCTCCTACATCAGTGGCCCTTTGTCACTCTTGCTTGTCTGTTTTTGCTACTCTGAGGCTCTTTGTCCTTTTGCAACTAGTCTTCTCTAGTAGTAAAATAGAAATATACTTCCTCTTTTTGTGTATTTTAGGGAAGGGTCTACAGGGTGTTCAGGGTCTAACTAGATTGGACTCCTAGTGATCCGCCTGTTTACAGTCTCCCAAGAGCTGGGATTACAGGTGCGCACCACTATGCCTAGTCTCAGTTGCCTTTTCAGTGCACCGCGGGGGTGTGGCCGGCCAGGCAGGCCCAGGAGATCAGACCCTAGCCCCTGTGCCTGTTTGCAAGTGCTTTAATCCCCTGAGCTATTGGGCTGGCACTTTCTTCCTTCTTCAGGACATCTGTTTTCTCTGCCAACACCTCTGTCCACCATGACCCGGGCCTCTTCCAGTCTTGCTTTTCCTCCTCCTCCTTTTCCTCTTTTTTTAAAAAAATAATTAATTAAGTTAATTGGCACATTTTAGGTATCTATAATGATCACATCAATCACAGGGAATGTGTATCTATACATGACATAACTTGATTCTTTCTTTTTTGCCCCCTTTTTCTACCTCCCTTCAATCCATGTTTCCTCATTTACAAAGGCTGTGGTTCTATTTTTTCCCTTCTCAGCCTTGGTCTTATCTCAGTAACTGTATTGCCATTTGTGCCACTGCTCCCCCAGTATTCTAGAGTCATCCATAGCTGTCTTCCGGCACACCATCCCGTCTCTGCCTCAACCAATTTTTCATGCCTGGGCCAGTTCAGCAACATCCAGACCAGATCTCAGCTTCCTGTCCTCCCCTGATGACCTGGATTCCTCTCAGAGGGATCACAGAGCATAGTTAGGCTGTACTCCTCCCTGCTCGAAGCCCACCAACAGCCCATCCGAGGCTCTCCATGTTTGGCGCCCCGCCCCTCCTCCTCATATCTCTACACTTTTCCTTTAGCACACCATGTAACTGTCTACCTCAGGGCCATTATTTGGAGCTCTTCTGCCACAAAAGCTCTTTCCCAAGCTTCCTCCACCTTCAGGTCTCAGACATGGACAGCCCTCTCTCCTCAGAGCTCTATCTGTTCACCCTACCTGCCATCACTTTGATCACACCAGTCTATGGTTTCCTTCTCAGTATTCAGCACTGACTTGGGATTACTAAAGATGCTGCTGCCACAGTTCTGTTTATACAACATCCATTCTCCACTATGATGCTATGAACCTTTCTTACTTCCTGATGCAGCCGTAGAACTAAGCATGAACCTCTGTGTGGAGGATGGGAATGATGCAAGAATGATCCTGCAGTAGTGAGCTTTGCATGCCTAGGTGTGAGCGCTCGGCAGCCCTGCCCCCAGTTCTGCTCCTGGGCACACTCCTGATGCTGTTCCTTGTTGCCCAGCCTGCATTCTGTGTCTCCACAGTGCTCTTGCTGCCCCCAGACTGTCCTTCCAGGCCATCTGCCTACTGTGCTGCACCTTTCTAGAAGCTTCTCCCCCTTGTGTCTTCACACTAACCCCTGTATTCTACTACCTCATCTCTCTGCAAGCACTGTTTCCTCTTCCTAGAGAACATTTTCTTCTTAGACTGTAACAGCCTTGTGTTATCCCCATGCTAATGTATATTGAAATGATAAAAGGTCAATATTAAAAACAAACAGAGCAAAACATGTAGTCAAGTAGAACCTTTCAAACTAGCAATCAAGAGAATGCTTTGGAATTTTAACACTGGAGGGCTTTCATTTGGATATCAATCTTTAAAAAGTAGTTTGTAATAGCTTAACTTGGATTATGAAGTTGGCTACCTGCTCATGTACTTGGCAACAAATAAAGTCGACTTAAGGAACAAGCCAAGGAGAAACCAACAATGGTCACCACAAAACAGTGTGTCCCTCTGCTCCCCATCTGATTACTAAATCCCCTTCCAGGTCCACATCAAAAATACAAGAACAAGGCTCTTAGGACTGGGAGATGGGACTCACATGTCCTAGGAACAGGAAGGTCATCCTGAATCAGGAGAAAGGATGGGTGGCAGGTAGGAAAGTCAGACCCAGAGAGAAACTAGAGGATGTTTGATCTAGGAGGTACAATTAAGGCATGACAGAGATTTTCCTTAAATAAAGTAAGAAAATTATGAATAGGTCAATAAAATTGAAAAAAGCTAGGTTATAGATATAGATATACATATATATATACATATACATACATATATACATATATATATATAACATTTATGACATACTAGGTTATTGAGGAACTTTTAATGAATACAACTGGTCACTTATAAAGTTACATTTTAGTAAATTTTCAAGCAATAGATAATCCCTATATTATATAAATTGTTCAAGAAAATAGAGAAAAGAGATGCCAAATTCACTTTATGCAGCTAATATTATGGTCCCAGAACTAGATAAGGATAATGCAGGGACAAAAATCATAGATTAACTACATTTTATACACATAGAAATAAAAAAAATCTAGAAAAAATATTAATTAAGTGAATACAGCAGTGAATTGAAACAGTTGAAAGATTACAACCAAGTAAGAGTTATTCCAGGAAGAAAGGGTATTTTATCATGAGATGTCTATTCTAAATCACTACATTCATGGATGAAAGGGTAATTATCCTAATATTTTAATATATTCAGAGAAAGTATTTGATGAAGTATAAATTTACTTATGATATTAAAATAGCTTTGAAAAATATCTAAGGACATTTTTAACCTCATAAAAACCTGGAGCAAACCTCATACCTTTAAGCTAACATATGTTTACACATATGATGTGTTTATATATGTAAATATATTGGACTCTTGGAGCTAGAAAAATACCTTTAAATAAGACTTGAGAGGAATGCGGAACAAGATGAAAAATTAATAGATTTCACTACAGGAAAATTGAAATTTTCTTTTCACTAGCAGCCATCATAGACAATTTTCAGAAAGGTCATAAATATGGCAATAAGTTTTTCAATATATAAAACCAATGAGAAATTCTGCTAATGAGCAGAAAGGAAATGTAATAGGAAAGCAGGCAAAAGCTGCATGTAGAGAATTCACAGCAGCCAAAAGCAAACTGATAACAAGTATTTGGTGACATGGTCAATCTCCCTATTGATTTGAAAAAAAAGCCAATTAAAACACTGATGCAATGCTTCACAGCAAGCTACTTGGCAGGCATTTTTAAGTGAGAGCCTGTAGGGTTGTGGGGAGGAGAGAAGACCATGAACCTAAGTGCTGCACTGGGAGTCTGAGCGGGCGTAGAGACCCTGGAGGGCAACCCCACTGGAGTTGTCTATACGCAGGTATTGCACGTCCCAGGCTATTCTTGGAAACACTCTAGAGGCGCCTTCCAGAGAATCTACGAGGATGTTTGTCACAACTTTATTTGTGATGGCTGGAAACTGGAGTCAATGTAGTTGTCTCTTCCTAGGAAGCTAGAGGGTCAGCACCCAGCTAGCACCTAGCACCGCCCTGCATGCAGTTAGAAAAGATACTTAGAACTCACTCACTCAGCAACACGGGTCGTTCTTCAAAACAGGGAAGTGTATGGTAAATGTGAGAAGCAATAAGGAGTACAATTTCCAGTATCATTTATGCCAGTTAAAAGCAAACCACAAGGCAATACTATACATCTTCTTATAAAATGAAACTAAAAAAGCAAATATGGAGGATACACATTCAAATGGGAACTTATAGGGATTGCAGGAACTGGGAAGGCAGAGGAGAAGAAAGGAGAAAAACAGAATGAAATAACACAGGACAGCGGTCTCCCAACTAACTTTTTAACTGACAAATCAGGAGAGTGTGCCAGAATTTAAGGAGTATAATTAATTCACACCCTGTATCTTGGATTTACAGGAAAAAAAGACAAATGTTGGAAATATTATTATTATATAATGTACACCTATCTCAAAGTCGGAATTGGCATGGTATCATTCAGCAGTCAGACTTGTCATTCACTTGGCTCCTTTCTTGTTTTGTTCTGTTTTTTCCAGTACCAGGGATTGGACTCAGGACCCTGCGCTTGCCAGGCAGGCGCTTGTTCCACTGAGCTATCTCCCTGGCCCTTGTCATTCACTTTGTAAGCAGAGATTTATCCTGAGAAAAACAATAATATATCATATTAAACTAATTTGAGTATACATTTTTTAAAGTTTGATATAATGTATGTTTGTTTATAATTATAAAAGATACCTAAGCCCTGGAAATATTTGCAGAGTTCTATGTTTGTATAAATTCAAGCACAACTAATAACGAAATAATTAGAATTCTGAGTCCAGAAACTGTTTTTCACAGGGATTTTCTTTTTTCTTTTACTTATGAAGTTGACTTCTTCCTGCCCCCGGAGACCTGTGCTCTGCAGGCATGCTGGATTGATGCTCCACCTCACGTGAATACTCTTTTTGTTCCTTCCCTGTTTGGGAGTTATTTTTGTGAATCTGCTCAAATTCTTCTTGTGTGCTGCCTCTTATGGCCCTGAGACATCCAAGTTGGCATGTACATGGAAAAATTGTTTTCCAACATGTCTCTTCAAAGGTACTGATTTTAGCTGCCGAAAGTCTTAGGGGTTTGGAAAGCCTCTAAAAGTGGTTTTGCTCTTGACACAAAGAACGTATGTGAATGCAGAGATAAACCAGCCCTGCTCTCCCTTGGAGAGAAGAGGACCATGTGGCTTCTGTAAACTAGGGCAGAGGTTGCCCTCTGGTCCCACCTGAGAGGCAGACTGCTCTCTCACACTGAATCCCTTGACTTCCGGGGACCACACACTGTCCGGCTCACTGCAAGGAGGACTACAATGCGTGACACCTACCCCAGGGTCCTGCGAAGGTGGACTGCTAACTGCAGCATGCTGAGAGACTTTGTCTAAGTCTTTCCGTCTTCTTGGAATGCTGCCTCTTTCCTTGCACAAAATATCATCTGTCAAACATTGTTAAAATTTATCTCAATGAATTTCTTCTACCACCTCCAATGAAGTTTTCCTTCTCCCACTGAGTGGGTGTGCTCTCTTTCTTCTCTTCTCTGCCTGCTATTCTGATGCAAGTAACTGATTTAGAGTGATGGTGCATTGGGATTTGGTCACCCCTAAGCATCCACAGGTGGCTTGCCATTTGTTCCAGCCCATGCACTGCACCAAATAGGATGGGCCATGCGTACCTCACAAAACTCCATGAATACATCAGAAGTAAAATTCTTTCTCCTAACATCCGCTCCCCCATCGTATTTCTGCTTCTCCAGTGAAGGTAATTGCTTATGTGGGCTCTGTACTTTTTCATGTATTTGGTTCAGGGTCTCACTATGCAGCTTGGACTCGTCCTGATCCTCCCATTTTCAGCCTCCCTGGTACTGGCATTGCAGGTGTGCACCACCACACCCGGTCTCGGTGGCCAGCTCAGCATGCCTGGGGGTGGGGCTGGCAAGGTCTATGGTGTCTGAGATCGAACCCTGGTCCCTGCACTTGCCTAAGCAGGTGTGTAGTCTGCTAAGCTATCTTACTGACCTGCTCCATACTTTTTTTTTAACCAATCATTCCACATCCACCTTTAGGAAAGAATGTTTCATCTATTTTTTTTTCAATAAAGTAGTCAGTATTTAATAATAACTGCAAATAAGTTGAGGCTTAAAATGTCTACAAGCTGGCACTCAGGTTGCACCTGGCCAGGGGTGGTATTCAGAGGCATCTGTCTAATTCCTTGTTCCATTCCCTTGCTGTCACACCAGGCTCCTCTTGAAACAGAAGATTCCGGTGTGCACTGAAGGCATCTTCAAGGTCATGGTCCTTCTCAAGGCTGATGGGACAGGACTGTGCAATTGCACTTTGAAAATTGTGTAGGACTATATGCAGCTTAAATTTTATAATGGTTGTTATTATTACTGCATCTCCAATCACCATTAGCACAGAGACAGCCATGACCTTCTCTAAGTGAGTTGCTCTGTAGGGGCCAATGCACTGGCCTGTGAAGAGAAAGGAAGAGGGATTTAGGAAGTATGTCACCTCTTAGTTCTGAGCTGTCACTGAAAGGACAATGAGAAGACTGAAGGAGGCTGGCTTGGTAGGGCCAGGTGTGGAGCTGACATGGGAACACCTGTTCGGGACACGTGGAGTGGTTATGTGAATTCTTCTGCCCTCAGGTTCAGTCCCTAGGAGTTAAGTATTCTGGAATTCAGATAGGGCTCTGTTCAAAAAACTGTGTGCTCTGTATATGAGAGCAGACACTACCCCTAGGAAGTGGCAGGGTCATGCTAAATCACCAAGTCATATGCCCATTGGCCCATCTGCCCAGATTTTTAAAAGTCTGTACTTGCATGGGGAGAGGGGATGAAAAGGGTGTGTGGGGTATACCTACATATACCCGCATTAGTTCTAGGCCTGCACCAGCTCACTAAGCTCTCTGCCAGGCCAGTGCTGATGCTAAGGTAGCACATAGACCCCGTGATGGCCACACCTGTGAAGTGGGAGGGTAGAACTGTTCCTGATTGATGAAAGGCAGCCTTCTTGGCTGTGAGGAAAGTATGTTTTAGTTCTTGCTGATTGGAGATGGGTTGAAACTGGTGAGCCCTCATGACAGATCTCCTGGCTCCACTAAGTCAGCCAGCACAGCACAGCTCCTAGGGAGTGTTTCGTCCTGATGTCAGCCTCCTGGGTGTGTTGGATGGGCTCAGCTTGGGCGTAGTATGTGTGGTACATGTGCTTAAAGTAGTGTGTGTGGTACACGTACGTGGCTGTGTGTGAAGGGATATGAATGTGACTGTGTGTGTCCATGACTGTGAGCATGTAGGGTGGGGCTGTGCTTGCTGCACGTTTATTGTAGGTGGCTAGGCATGCTGAGGGTGACAGTGAGACTGGACATTTGGCAAACAGATGGGAAAAAGCAAGGTACAGGATGTCAGGAGGCAGGGAGAAGAAGGAAGGATGCCAATGGAGAGATGGAAAGGGCAAGAGTCACCTCATAGGGAGGATGGCTCTAGAAGCAGAAGGCTGGGACATGCTTTAGCAGATGGGTGCTCCTGGATCCTCACTAAGGGCCCAGGTTAATAGCAGGCAGGAGAGAGGCAGCAGCTGCAGCAGAAAGCTGCCGCCCTGGGGGTCCCAGCAGCACTGTAGAGTGCTGCCCAGGCCACTTGAGTCTGTGCCCAGTGACAAGTGCCCAGGGTTCTCCTGTCACTCAGTCCCTGATGAGTAATGTCCGTTGCACTCTTGCCCCCCAATCTGCTGGTCAGCAGCTCTTCAGGTGCATGGGACTCAGCCTACCCTTCTGCCTTACTGAGCCAGGTATACAGTTGCTCTTGGCATGGGATGAGGGCAGTGCAGGAAAGAGCTCTTTCTCCCTCTGACTTCTACTGATAAGAGAGCTGAGGCCAATAGCAGACAACAGGATCCCAAAGTCTATTTACTCCACAGGTTGCCCCGAATAATTGAAAGGAGCTTTAACTCCTGGGAAGTGAGCACTCTGCAGTGGGTACATCAGTCCATGAGTCCTAAGAGCGATGCCAGGAAACCAGAGTGCCTTATGGGGGGTGGGGGGCAAAGTAAAAGCTAATTTCTGCCCACCCTACCTGGTGCAGCTGTTGAGTCATGGGCTGAAAAGCCCCAGCCAGGGACAGAATATTCACGATGGAGGCTGTTTGTGGACCTCACCTATCAAGTAGAGACAGTATTCCCAGCAGTCATTCAGTAGCTGGGACTTCTTTGGAGCCAATGTCCAGATCTAGAAATACCTCTCCCCTTCTTCTCCTCTTCCGATCTTTTACACCACCACTCAAACTTTAAGTGGATCAGACAGACTATATGATAAACACATTTCCATTGATTCCTTGAAAGCAAAGGTTCACAGACAAGGAATTCTCTCCCTCCAAAATCAATACTAGAAGATAGAATTTCTCTAACTCTTTTACCAATCCCTGGAGCCCATTTCAGGAAACAACCAGAGTGAAGGAGAGGGAAGAAAGCCAAGAACCCGAAAGCACCAACTAGCCACAGGTGCTGTTATAGGTACAATGGAGAAAGCTGAACTAGAGGAAGATGGCAAAATCCAGTGATCCCCAAACCCCTTCTACTTTTGAAGATGCCAGCACTGTCCCAAGACCTAGTCTACCAGAAAGCCCGACCAGTGGCTCAGACTTCCCCTGGGAGTCAGACGTTCCTGTCCTCTCTGAGTAAGTCAGGCTGGCAAAGAATCATGGCTTCCCAAAAGTCTGGGAGAGCTTGGGGGCTGGTGTGGGAGGGTGGGTCAGAACCCCACTGGGACAGCCTCCCTCCAACCCATTATACATGGAAACAAAGACCAAGGTCTCCACCAACGGTGAGTAGTTCAGCAAGGAGCAAACTGTTCCAGAGACCCCAACTGTTGGCAAGGATGGGAGAACAGCCAGCCAGGTGGCCAGATGTGCTGTTCCCAGGCTCCACCTCACTCCTGCCTGAACATGTCCAGTCACGAGAGACTTCCATACTCACCCTCCTACTGACTCTTTGACAGAAAAAGAGGAAGACCAGTTGAACATCTCTATGGCAAGGCCTCAGCAGCCCAGGACTTCACCAGAAGTCAGGGCTGCTTTCTCATCTCCCCATCCATCAAGTGGGAAATAGTCTCCATCCTGCCTCTCTCACAGAAGTCATTCTGAGGGCTGAAGGAGCTGAGGTCTGTGAATCACAAGTTCTCCTCATGGGGTGAGGTTCCTTTTATCATAAGGACCAGAGACCACAGCTCCACAAGCCATGCTGCTGCAGGAACACAAACTTGGGCAATAGTCCCCAGAAGCATTAGATGGGGTTCAAGGTAAGGCTTTCTAGGGGAAAAAAAACTGGACTCTTACAGCGGGTCATTTTGTAATTTTTTTCTTCCTCTATCACAGTTCCTAATTTTTCTCTCAGCAAATTATTTCTGGACATAATTGTAGGCAGATCTGAAATGAATGCCAGAAAATTGATGACCTCTGATGCAGACAAATAGTGTGTGTGAGAGACCTGGATTCTCCTGAGATTAACACTGTGAGTGACTGAGCCAGTCGCACTCCTCTCTCCTGACTCAGGCTCAGCACATCATTCTACAAGCACTGAACTAGGAAGAGGCCCTGATGAATGGCTGCATGCGATGGGAACCAGAGTTCTTAACCAACTAGGGTAAAAAACAAGACCAGGCAACGGGCACACAGGAAGACATATCAATAATTCTGCCATTTGTCATGAGCTGATTAATCCATGTCTGCAGTGCCCCTGCAGCACAGGAGCTGAGAGGACAACTCCAGGGGCCAGTCCCCCAGAACCTCAGTTGCCCTGGGCTATGTGAGAATGTCACCCAACCAGCAGAGACTGAATCATACCAGCAATCATAGATCTTTTTAATGTCATTGACCAATTAAATTGGCTGTGTATGCACATTTTCATAACCCTCAGCATCTCTAGACTTGGTGCCTCCAAATAGTGTCTTTTATTCCATTCTTCAGTCCCATATTCACCCACTTATTGCTGAGCTCCTGTTCTTAAGCAGACTTCAAGGAAGAGGACCAGGGAACCCAGTCAGCAGTGAGAATGGGGGGCTTGGGGTGTGGTGTGGGGAGCCATCCTGGCCAGGTGCTGAACCTGAGAGATAAGAGACACACTATCTGCTGTCTGTCTGATTTCTTGACTCCTGGGTCTAAGAAATGATGAAGCAGTTTTTGGTCAATTAGCATGGGTGTGACAGAGAATGAAACATGATGTCAGGACAGAGGTGGGAACCTTTTTCCAGGGACACTGAGGAAGGCTGGACTGAGAGGGAAGTTTCTAGAGCTTCTCCTCATCCATTCACTTCCCAGTGTACTGCCTGCTCCACCCAGGGAGAGGCCTTCATCTGCAGGACAGCAGAGCGGGAGGAAAGCAAATGTCTCCCACTACAAGGGATTTGGCTGCAAATCCCTGATCAATGAATAAAAAAATTAAAGAGATTAAGGCAGCTCTCTGGGTACACATGCTCCTCCCCCTCTTCTCACTAAAAGAATATCCTCTCTCTGACTTAAAATTTTCCGCCCTCTCTTCTCTTTTGCATCCATCATCCTTTCTCCCTCCTCCTCCCCTTTCTGACTCTTCCTTTGTGCTCTGCAAGCACTGCTTCCCAGGCTTGGCCTCCTCCTCTCCCCTTTCTCCTCTCAAACTCTGGCTCTCCAGCCTTCCCCAGGAGTGAGAGGATTTCCTAGCCTGAAGGAGGGGCACTCACTGCTCAGAAATTCAGAAAGCCAAGCTACTCTTCTGGCAGGCCTTCAGGGGGACTTTGCTACTTCTGTCCCTCACCCCTGACACCACCCAACCCCAAAGATGAACTGGAGCTCCTGCCTGACATTTGTTTGTCTCAACATTGTAGGAAGAAGAAACCAAGATTGGAACACAAGGACCAGGAAGCACATTGAGGAAGGAGGCAGACTCAGGCCCTTGAGGTTTTAGAGTAGTTGTCAGATGTCCAGATGTGAGTGAGAATAACCGGGTGCTATAACAGGATATGTAAGCACATCCACACTTACCACAGCACTCTGGCCACATTCCAAAGGACTCTTTGGTAAACCTTGTTTCCCTCTTTGTGTGTAATCTCCGAGCCCTCCGAGCCCTAGTTTCGTAAACCATCCATCCACTCCAGAGCGAGTCCTTTCTCTTCCACACAAAGCCTGGCGTACAGATTCACGTCACATTTAGCATTCTTGTTGCAGGACTTGGCTCCTAATAATTCAGGACACTGTCTCCTTCTCTTGCTGTTCCTTGTAAGTCTTGTCTCTTAACGAGGGCTCCTGTAGGGAATGGACAGGCTAATGCTTCTTCGGTAACAGGTCAGGGTCTGGCTTGGTATGATCATCTGGTAGGTGGTCAATTGCACATGATTGATCAATGGATTATAAATCTCATGCAAATCTAGGCAGCAGGCATGGATGAATATTTTTTTATTAGCATGATGTTAAACAGAATGGGGCTAGAAGGTATCTGTGACTTGTTTTCTAGACCCAAGAAAACATTTATTCCACCCAGTCTGCAAAATGTGGTATTGGATGTGGCTCTCAAGCCTGCCTCTTACATTACAAGATACAGAATAAACACAAAGTGTGTTCAGAAGAAAACAACGAGGATGGCTGGAGACTGGGAACCGTGACATCCAACTGTCCATGGAAACACTTTTAGGCAGGGAAACTGAAGAATCAGAGCTAAGGGCACTGCAGGAAGTAAGAGAAGGGATGGTGTGAGAGAGGGATTTCTGATCAGTGGGATCCCACAAGGCAAACTGGTTAGGGAGTGGATGGACAGGACAGGTACAACTGCTTTTCAGAACAAAACAGAGAACACCAGCATTCGGGACTGTGCAAGGAGGAGCCTTCTGGGAGGCAGTGGGCATGTGAAGGGTGCCTGAACCTCCCTGTGGAAGGCCAGAGGCATGGTCACTCCCACAATAAGACAGAGACTTAACTGTGGAACCTGAGAGCTTCTAAGCTTCAATAGATAGATAAGCAGTGAATAGTTAACTCTTTCAGTTATGTCTTTTCTTGACCAACTGCAGCCTGCTTGGTTATGGGCAAAGTTCTGTACTTGGGGACAGTGAGAAGGGAAGACAGTCAGGGACACAGGGTATAAGGAGGCATGGATGAGATGACAGACAGAAAAATTACCACCTGCTTACTGAAAGTTGCCCTTGGTGAAGCCTTCCTTTTCATGTGGGTTGGCCATATAGGTCCTAGGGAAGCGGCGGACCTGGTTATCCGGCCCAGCTGGGATTAATGCCCATCAGAAAGAGGCAGGAAGGAGGAGGCACAGTGACTAGGAAGAGCCTAGAGGGGCATTGTGCCAAACACTCTCTGCATTGGGTGTTTGGGTGTCAGTGTCTGCGAGGAGAGGGAAGGATGGATGGAGAGGCAGAAGCATGTGGTCCGATGGCTACTTTCTGCCTTTCTGAATCAGGAATAGGAGAAGTATGAGGACAGAATGGAACTTGTTCCTGTAGAAAGCTTTGTTGAAGAAATTGGGGAGTTCAGGACATCTTAGACCATCTAGAACATTTGTAGAATTTCTTGTTTCTACAGTTGCCAAGGTTCCCAAGGGCTATGTAAAGTTTTTCACATCTACTCTGTACTATCTAATTTAATGAGTAAACATGTAAAATGTGTCAACAGTTAAATGAACAGTCAACAAAGTTTCAGGCTAGAACAATCTCTCTGCATCTTCTGTTTATTATATTCAAAGTACAACTTTGTATATGTGACTGGTATAGACTGCCAAGAAGCAAAGACAGAAGAAGTTGGTGTGGGATTGCCAAAAATCTTATACTAAAATACTAAAGAAAAGAAAATAACAGAAGGGGAAGACTTCCAGGAATGGCCTAAAGACAATATGCCTGAATATGTATATTCAGTGAAGGTAGATACAGCTTCCAGAAAGAATTACAAATTTATCAAAGGGAGGATAGCATTTGAAGAGGGGGATATAACTTCCCGTCTACGAAAGTAATGAATGTCATAACCAATATTTACACAAAAGAAACACTGGTTGCTCGATCTTAATATTAACCAGTCAGTTTTCTCAATGCTGAATAATGCTTTGAAATAATTATTGCAGTTTTTCTCCCTTCTCCTCACAGCTCTGGGAAAACTTGCCTTACCTCTTCAGGGGCACTGTTTAAAATGCAGGTATGGAATAACATCATTTGATTTCTTCAAGTCCAAATGTAATTTCATGCCTCCACTTCAAGCTTTCTGTGAGCTGTTTCCCTGTGTGTAAGAGGTGACCACCAGCAAAATCCTGTGTTGGTCTCTAGGTGGGACCTCTAGGATTGTGATGCAACTCCTTGGGGTACAGGAGGCAGGTGAAGAGTGTTGGGAGGAGAAAGCCAGTACTGTCTCATCCTATTTGCTCATGTCCCAGAAGACCCATCAGGGAACTGCTGGTGGAGGGCAAAGGGTAACGCTCTGTGCATCAGGACAAATAAGAACATTCACAGAGCTCTGGCATTAGCTCACTGCACTTTTATTGTTGGGAAGCAAGGAAAATGATTCTGTTAGTGAAAAGGAAATGACTCACATGTTTTCCATCATGTATCTCCAGATACCAGAGATAAAAGGGAAAAGACCCGTCTTTACCTTTCTTGTTCTAAATATTTCACAGTCCAGTGAGGAAGTCAGCCCATAAGCAGGAAGTGTCACTAGGATCATTACCCTCCTAGTGCACTGGGACCTGGGGCAGGAATGTCTTTTTACTTGTAGGAGTCCAGGGCAGCTGACCCTACTGGGTTCTGCTCATTGAGTACCAATTGCATGTCAGAACTCTACTGATGACAAAGATCATTCCCCCCTTTTGCAAGTTACTGGACTCTATGGAGAGCCCTCCTAACTTGCCATGAGTTAATAAAATAATTTTAAAGGATCACATAATAAATTTCTAAGGTACATGCCCTTCCTTATGGGCATTATGTACATGACTGAACTCAAACTTTTCAAAACCCTGAAAGGTAGATATAACTTATGATGCCAAGTATACAGATGGGAACATTTAGACCAGCTTTAGTGGGATCTGATTCAGGGTCTTAACTTGTAAGGATATAGAATAGGGCATCTCTCATAAATCATCTACCCAAGATTTTGGTATGAATGAGGTTACTGGTAAAGTATCTTGACTGAGAAGTCAGAACAAAAAGCATGTAGGGAGTACAGGGGAGTCCCACACCCAGTGGACCTCTGTTGGGGTAGATTTCAGAGTAGTTGCTTGAGGAGGGATGTCTCATGTTACCATAAGCCCCCCACTCCTGAGGATGCGTCCTGCGAATGGCTGAGTCCCTGCACTGCCTCCAGTGTGTGCAATGTGGTGTCCCTATGGCAGGGAATATCTTGCTCTTTAAAAAATAGCTGTTCTGAGATTTTTCAGATGCATGCTGGGATGCAATCCACCAGGGGCAGATAGAGTGAACTGATGGCCCAGGACTAGGCAAAGGGGGGAACCACATGGTGCTGGCAGTCACAGAGGGTGCTACCTAGCACCTCAAAAGAGCTGAGGATTTGACAGTGGCTACCCCTGTAATAGGCATAAGTGTCACCATTTATGGAGATCCTACCATGACTGCTGCCATGTTAACACCACACTTGTTCTCTCTAACGATCTCAATGGCTCTATAAAAAAGCAGTATTTCCTCCTCCTTGGAAGTGGACTACTGGGGCTGATAAAAGCAAGTGACTTGTAGGAGTTCCCATGAATGGCAAGGGATGGGTGAAGCTTGAATTTCTATCTGTTCAGCCCAAACCTTGGAGTCCATATGGCCCCTGGCATCCTTGGCCACCCTGGAGTACAGGTCAGTGTTCCAGGACCATGATCTCTGCATTGGAGAGGGAGGTGGATGAGACCCAGGGTTGGAGACAGCTCCATGCCGGAGCTTGTCCAGCAGCTCCTGTAGCCCTGCTCCTTAGTCACAAGCCTGCTGCATTTGTTTCTGCCTCAGTTTCCCTATTGTCCCCCAGCAGGCAGCAGTAAATGATAATTAATTATCTCAGCCAAAGCTGTGAGTACTAAAGAGATAATAACAATAAAGCACTTGAAAGATAAAATGCAGTAACCATGATAATCACCGCTTTAACTAGACTCTCTCCTTCCTTGCCATTGAGAGCAGATGGCAGCCCCGGGAATGCCCAGTGCCAAGAGCAGGGCCTCAAACTCAGCATGGTGGCTGAAGAGCACAATGAATGAAAACCCCAACGCTCACCTAATTCTGCTCCTGGGTCTCCTCTGAATCCACGTGAGCCATGAGCCACATGATCCACTGAATCTGAGCAGTGGCTAAACCTGTGAGAGGCTTTGTTCCCCCTCCACAGAGCACCCTGCACCACAGCTTAAGGTAGCCATGTGAATTAACTGCTCTTTAGTAAAACTGCACACGCTCCAGTCATGGACATGTAATTACACGGGTGGGTTTGTACAGTCCAGTCCTGAGGTAAATGTTTGAAAAAGGTCCCTATAGGAGTGTAAATGTTAACAGCCACCAGCCCAGCCAGAGTTTCCAGCAGGTGAAACCTGTGTGGGTGGAAAGGAAGCCAGTAGGATCACAGATGCAGCGCTTTGGAGCTAACAGCAGCAGAGGACAAGGAGAGAGGAGGAAGAGACAGTGACTTTAGAAAACAGCAATCTGCTCATTCAGTCTACATTCTCAGAAAGGAGCTACCCCTCTGGCTCAACTGTATGGCTCTGAGCTTCTGCAGCTCAGGAGCAGAGGCCCCCTCAGCATCTTGCTGCAGCCTTTGCAGAAGGAGAGGGATGGGGCAGGACAGGCCCTGGAGCATTTTGTCACGCAGCTCCCTTGAGCACTGCTTCCTCTGCCCAGCCTCTCCTGCTCTCATCTCTCCTGCTTACAGTTGGTCCACAGTTACAGTCTATGCTGAGTTTTTGGAGTATAGGAAAATGTCCTCAAAGGCACCAGATTGAGGTCATGAAATTCATTTCATTCTTACTGTGACCCCTGCCATGGCAGTATTTCTTGTTTCTAAGGACGGGAGGCTGGTTGCTTCATTAACCCCTAAGAGCTGTCAAAACCCATTTGGGGATTTCAATAACATGAAGATCTAGTCAGTTAGAAGCCCAGATCCAGGATGTGAAGCCTGACTTGGAAAGTGGGGGAGTGGTTACTACTACTGCTTCTTGCAGCAAGGAGTTAGAAAGGGGAGGTGGGCAGCCTCTGAGCAACCAGAGAGAAAAGAAGCGTTTTAATCCCAGGCTGGCAACTGATGAGCTCAGAGAGTTGAGGAGGAAATGAGCTTTCAACCTCGTGATTCTTTAGTCATTCACTTCTTCAGCTGCCTTGAAATGAGCAGCTAGAAAGAAAGGCCATGTACAGCAAGGTGAGAGTGGTACATGATTGAGACTAGCATGCGAGGAGCTGTGTGTGCTGGGAACACACAGAACAACAAGGAAACTTAAGAGCCAGGGGAGGCACTCCTAGGAGAGAGCATGACTGGATTGAAGTTTGAAGAGTAAATAAAGTTAGAAAAGAGTGTGATGTGTTCAGGGAAGCACCCATGATTTCAGATGCTAGGCAGAGGGATTTCTGGGAAACAAATAGAGGCCTATATGCTGGGCCAAGGATCTTCATGCAGTTCTGAAATCTATGGCAAGCGATGACCACCTGCACATAAGACAGTGTAGAATTTGCTTTACTACTTGAGATGATCCCACTGAGAATACTCCAACAGAGATGGATTAGAAGGGGAATGAGTTCAAAGATATTAAAATGATTTAGAAAAAAGGATAATGGTTGGAACTTGGGTCACAGAAAGATGAGAGGGGTCGAGTGGGTAGCACAGAAGGAAGAAGAATGTGGAGACACTGAACACCAGTGTAGGGGCATCTAGAAGAGAGAATGGTCCAGGTTTGCTTGGGTGAGCCCAACTAGGGCAAGAGGTGTTGGACGGGGGCGGCAGGGGGCAGCTTGGATGCACTGAGTCAGAGTTCTGAGGGTCCTACAGCCATCCAGGTGGAGGTGTGCACTGAGCACATCCTTAGACCCAGCTTGCAGGAGCCACAAGAAGCAAGGACAGAGCCCACCTAATATTGACACTGAACAGCAGATTTGAGGATTTGTTCTCTGTGGGAAGCTGCATGCTGAAGACAAGGGGGCTTGCCCACCTGATTCCTATAGCTGCTTAGTATCCCTGGAGCACCACCTTGCCAGGGCCCCTGGGTGGGAATGTAGATGTCGTCCTACATGTAGCACTGTGGCTGTGACCCATGGGAAGGGGATAGGATTGCCAAATAAAAGACAGGACATTGGTTTACCTTTCATCTCAGATGAACAGTAAGTGAAAATATAGCATAACTATATTCCAAATGTTGCATGGTTACTTCTACCAAAAAAATTATTCATCATTAATCAGCTTCAAATTAGCTGAGTGTTCTGTATTTTTATGAGGTAAAGCTAGCAACCTTATAGGAATTGGAAGCAAGGCCTACTTTTAGATCCCCATCCTACTAAGGTCACTTGCACTAGCAGTGAAATAATTGTGCTGCTTCTCGGGTCCTGGTACTTGCTGCACTTATCCAAAGGAGCCATGTGATTTGTGTCTTTGGCTATGTGGAGAGTTGGGGGAGACAGGGAATACGGACCGATCTCCCAGTGAAGTGCATGAGATTTGGCGCTGGCAGAGTGGCTGGCTCATAGCAGATCCCAATAAACACTTAAATAAGGAGATGAACAGGTTGATTCAAATTTCCATTCCACTAACTGAAAGATTCTGGGCCAGTCACTTAGCACTCAGTCTCAACGTTTTTTTGAGAAAAATGGAGAAAATAAAAGCCTCCTGCAGACAGATCGTGAAGACTGAGTGAAGGTTCTGCATGCTGAGTCAAGCACGGGCCTTTCTCCTGTCATTTGCTCTCCCTGCCCAGCCCACCTAGAAGGCCAGCTGGAGTTTCCAGTCCACGTCCCCTGTGGCCAATGAGTCTCACAGAAAGGACTTCGGCCCACGTGTGTGAACCCTAGAGACTGCTCTTGTCAGTAGCAAGATGAGTATACTGACTCCGATTGCTTCATTAGGGTTACGAGTAGGATTAGTGGTGAGTAGAAAAGGGAGGCAAACCTCAGGGCTGCTCTGCTCCCATTTGAGGTGCACAGAGCGGCAGCCAGTGCTCCCCATCCCAAGACCGACTCCACGTGCCCGCTCAGTGAGGACAGCTGTGTCTGGGCCAAACCTGTGCAATTCACAGAGCGGACTTCAGAGCAGGCTTGAAGACATGAATGGCTCCTTTTGTCAGCTCCTGAGAAACTTCCAAACCACTCTGGTGCCAGGCAGCCCCTGGGCTGCCAGCGAGCTGCAAGTGTGGAGGAAGACAGGCAGGTGCCTCCTGCAGAGCTCGGGTCTGATTTCTCATTGTCATCGGCTGGCACTCACTTTTCCCTTTCCATCGACAGTGTCCTCTGAAAGGCTGCTTCCTGCTAGGCTGCAGTTGTCACTCTCTTGCTCAATCAACGTGCTTACTTTAGCAGATTCCAAGTCTGGCTCCCGCTCTTCCCTCTGCCTGGAAACGCTACCCTGCACCACTCTGGGGCCTCTTCCTGGTTCTAGCCTTGGCTGAAGGCATTCTCCAACTTCTAGAACCACAGGGCCCTTACCTACTACCTACAGCCTTAAATTGAAATCTGCCTTGATTTTACCATGTAAATTTCCTCAGAATGTTTCATCTCTTTAACGTGAGTGTGAGCTCTGGGAAGGAAAAACAGAAAGCAGCATTCTATTTCTGTCCTCTCAAGCCTGGGCTCTGGTTGCTTTAGAGTCAGCACTGGGTGGATGGTCAGCAAGTAGAGGAAGGAATAAGGTACCAGCTTCAAGGACGTCCCCTTGCCCAGAGAATTAGCATGGGTCTGTGCTTTGTGGGGAGGCAATTAAACAGACAAAGGTCCTGCCCTTCAGGGATTTATAAGGTAAGACAGTCAAGGTGACTCTGATAAAGAATACAGACGCATTCAGACAAATGTGCAGGTACTGGATAAACAGTGTTATGTTTGTTTTCTGTGGAAGCAAAGGAACAAGCATATTTGAGGTACTGGAAAAATTTTTTTAAAAAGGAATTTTCATAGGAACTCATTCATTTAGTCACTCAACAAATGTCTCCTCTGAACCTCAGCCCAGTGCCACAAGCTAACATGGAGTGAGCCATGCCCTGGTCCCTCAGGACCTCCAAATTGAAATGAGTAAACACCTTCCTCATCTAGACAGATCCAAACAGGCTTCACTTTAAGGTTAAATCGTAAGATGTGCCGATACCAAGGGCTGGATTCAAAAGATTTGGAAGGGAAAGGTATCTTTTGGAATGCCAGTCACACTAAGAGGCAATCATTGTATGGTTATACTGTGAAGAAAGCCACAATGTTGCACTCAAACAATAAGAAACACATGGAGAGGCTTGAAGTGGAAAATCATGCCAAGCAACCAAACAAGGGAGGTGCCAGGGCATTTGCTGCCACCGCACTTGCCTGGCATTGATGCCCAGAATCCTCTGTTGTGTTCTGAGGTCAGGACCAGCACTGAGGGTTGCTGTAATACTGATTGCCTCTTCTCTGTTCTCTGCCCTGCTGACCAAGACAAAGTAGGGGAGGTAGATGGGGTGTGGCAGGGAATTGGGGTCTGACACCAGGGGGCTGTTAAGCAAGGCCTGTGTGTTTCCAGCTGGCCACAGTGGAAATGCAAAGGGAAGGGTCCCACTTGGGAAAGGGGGCAAAGGAAAAAGAGAAGGGGACAGGGACATTTAGGAAGATAGCCTGTGAATGCCCATTTTCTTTTCTTTTTACGATGAGATATCGCCTTTCCTGAGCGAGACTCTTCAGAAAGACAATTCTGAATGAACTGAATGGAAGCTATGGCTAAGACCCAAAGCCCTGGAAGGCACAGCCCAACTCCATCAAACTCCATTCTGTGTGCTGGAGCCAAAAGACTTCCCACTGGGCTTCAATTATCCGTCTGGTTCCTTCCCACCCCAACCCACCTTACTGCCTGCCACTATACACAGACACACACACACACACACACACACTCCTCCTGACCCTACCCTACTGCCCTCTGGGGCTTGGGGAAACACTGGCAGTGTAGACAAGGATGATTACTACTCTCTTTTCTAGACTGAGATAGTCCCAGGCAATCAGGATGCTTTTCTCCTACTATAGTGTGACTCCTCGGGCCTGAGGGGTGCTTGGAAGCAGTGTCCCCACGCAGGCCAGAAAGCCTCCCTGACAGCGCTCCCCTGATTCTCCTTGCCTCTTAGGTCTTGTTTCCCTGGCAGACAGGAGAGTACCAGGGCCCCCTGCATCAATCTGCTGGGCCTCAGAAAACCCGTCTTGCTGTGATGGATTTTTTAATTGGATTGTGACAAACATTTAATACCTAATAGAGCTCTTACCAGCACAGTTAATTAAGAATGTGACTAATCTAATGCAGTGGGAACTTGGAAATAGAGAAGGAGAAGGAAGAGAAAGGGGAGCAGGATTTGGGGAATCGGGAATGTTTGGAGCTGCAAAATGACTGTGGAGCTTATTTTTGTCTGGGAAGGAGGGAGTGCAAATATAAAACGCAGAAAGATCGCACTGAATTTGCAAGTGGGAAGCCAAATGTTGGCGAGTTACAGAGCAGCCAAGCAGACAGGGCCCCTCTCCCTAGCTTCTCGCTTGGCCCCATTGTGCACACGGGCTTGGCGCCACTGGCTTGTTAGAAATGCCTGAGTGAACAGCACTTTGTGGATCGTCTAAAGCTGCACAGATAAAGGCTGAGTGTTACAAGCTCGTTATTGAGCCTGCCTCACAGAGGGGAGCACAGCTTGGCACTGCCACCCCAGAGCCAGCGCTCCCCACAGTCCCCTGTGAACCCCCACCCTCAAGGCAGATCACAGTGTGAACACAAATGACATGGCCATAACTCCTCTTCGCCACCCAAGCAGCCTTACTCACAGCCATAACAGGTGAATGGGCAACACACCGATGCTCACACTAGGGCAGGCTGTGCTGGGAGTGCCCAGGTGTCACTGTGATTGCACTCAGAAGACATGAGCTCCCTCCCGCACAAGGAGGACACACTCACAGATGGACTTCCAACATGGAAACTCAAGCAGAGCATGTCCACATCCACATACACCCACGGAGGGAGCACACAGCCTGCTCAAGTGCATGGTGCATACATGGGGCCCCTTCTGTTTACCCTGGAGGCTTGCCTTACCTTACTGCTCCCTGAGCTGGGATATCCCACTGCCCTTCTGAGTCTAAACACCTGCTTTGGTAGTGGGATGGGGCCACAGCAATTGCTGACCAGATGCTGTATTCTGATAGGCACCTTTCACATAAGAACGGTGAAGAGTCTGGGGCCAAAGAAAGGTGCCCCAGAAATACAGCATGCTGCCTGTACCATGCATGACTGTGGGAGGAGAAGGAAGGAAGGGCTCATTGTCAGAGCTGGCTTTCCAGAGGGTGGTACGGGGGAAATTTGAATCCCTGAGGCAGGTGCCATAGTAACTGCTGGGGAGGGAGAACTATTTTGAGTCTTCCACAGCACAGTGACAGGCACCGCACTGAGCTTCACAAATGTCACTTTCATATTCTGATCTGTAATGGCACATGATAAGATTAGGGCAGCAAAGCTGTGATTTAGCAGTTTCCAGACACTTGATATCTCACCAGGGTTCAGTCACCAACTGTCTGCATTAATCCCCAAAGCAAACCTGTGTGTGAGGTGGGAGGGCAAGATTGAGCTTTTTTTTTGTTTTAGGAAAGCGAACACTGAGCTTCAGGAACATCGGCTCCTGGAGGGTGAGAGGGCTCTTTCTCAGGGCGAAACTTACTTCCAGGCTCAGTGTGGCCACTCACGGAACTCCTGACATCAGCAGGAGCTGGGCATCCCATGACCAACTTGGAAAGTGGTGTCAGGACTGGCGGGGGGGGGGGGGGGGGGGGCCATGCCCCCCTGGTCCCCATAGGCAGGTGTTGGGACAGCTGGTAAGGCAGCTTTTGTTGGGACAGAAACAAAGCACAAGTCTCCTGGGATGACTGGAAAGAAACTCATGATGAGAATTCTACCTTAAAAGGCCAGCATTGCACCTGCAACAGATAGCAAGCTAAAAAGGAAGACAAGCATCCAGGCAGGAAGAAGAGCCCATTTCTCCTTCCCCTTTACTTATATCCTTCTAATACACATGGCGATATACTTGGAGAAATGTACCGTTGTGGGATTTCAAAATCACAAACACCAGAGTGCTCTTACACAAAGTAAGAGGGCTACAGCATGCTAAGGAGATGTGATTTTGTGGAACCACTGTTGGAAATGAGGTCTATCATTGGCAGAAAAGTCATTAAAGAGCACACAACTGCACCCTTTACATCATATGGGCCTTTTCTACTCTCCAGCACATTTATATGCAGAGTTGTTGAGAATGGATGTGGAAAAGAACTTGGAGGGCTCCTGCAGCCACCGCAGATGAGAAGCACAGTGCCACAAAGAAAACAGATCCATGTGGGTCACTCCCCATGGTGCAGCCCTACGCTACAGATGAGGAGATGGAGGCCCAGAGGGTCTGTGACCATCATGGCAGGGGCCACTTGGGTAGAAAGTGACCAAGACAGGGCCAGGGCATGGAGTTCTGCTGCAATGCTTTCTCTGTCTTCTGCTGTTTCAGGAGATTGAAGCACTAAAGTATGAGCAGGGAGCCAAGTGCTCTGCATTGCACGAGTTGCCAGAGGGCACTTGCAGTGGGCTGTGAGGTTGGGGACAGCGAGGAAGAGCACCCCAGAAGTCTAGGCCTGTGCTCGTCTCCCCTCTGGCTTCATGCTCCTCCCGTAGCTTCCTCTCCATTGCCTCGTTGTTTCTGCATCGAGCATCACTCTCTCCTTGGCTAGGGGAGGCAAATGGCACTCTGTTATTCTGCTTTTACTTTCTGGCAATAGCTCCAGGAGGGGGAAACACAGCCACACAGTGACAGTGGATGCCAGAGCACCTTCTTCCCCCTCTCCCCAGATGAGCCACTTTCATGGAACATCTCCGGCCTTCCCCTGCAGCTGGGAAACATCTTAACAAGTGTTTGTCTGACAATCTAATCTCAGGAGGAAAAGTGGAGGCAGGCAAAGAAGAAAAGCATAGGTGGGAAGGGACCCAGAGAAGCAGAAGGGGGGCAAGACTCACTGTAGAAGAACAAAGCCCCACTCGTGTTCCCTGTTGCCTCATAAGGTGACCTTAGCTGAGTCATTAAACACTAGTGAACTTCATTTATTAACTGGGAATTAAAAATCTCTGCACACACTCCTGGATCCTTCTTGGAAAGAAATGATATATACAAGAATTTTAAAAACTATAAAGAGCTACCAAAATGAAAAGTATTTTTTATTATGTGGAAGGAGGAAGATCAAGAATGGCAGAGAAAAAGGAGGGAGAAGCCAGAAGGTTAGGGGTAAGTGCCAGCAGAAATGAGCGCTTTCCCATGGAGAAATGCATTAGGCACTTTCAAATGTTCAATCTTTGCTAAAAATCATAAAGGAAAAACTATTCCTAATGGGCATCAATTATAAGACTTAACTGTTCGCTTGTGGCATCTCTGATTGGGAAGTATCATAGCAATCCTTTCAATTATTTTCATCCCCAACCTGGTATACAAAAAATTCTGTTTCTTATCCTCAGTCACCCTAAAAATGTCCATGCTGAGAATGAAGGAGGTGGAAATGAGTGAGAGTCCCCCCATGCGGTAGTAGACTGGATTGAAATTAGAAATTCTGTGTTTCCCAGACGCAGATCTGCCTGGCTAGGGGTAGAAAGAGGGAAGACTGAATGTATTAAATATATGCTTTCCCTTGCTCCATCTTGGACCTACGAAATTCAGATCTCAAGAGTCAGGCTTGGACATCTGCAGTTAAAATGAAAACAGCTTAGTCTAGGTCATTCTTAGGGGTGGCCTGATTTGAAAACCATCTCTGTACCTCAGTTTCTCCTGGTCTCACAGTCCAGACCAGCCTGCTACCATGGTTGCCTGTCTCCTGCCCTTCAATCCAGAGTCAGGTCCCATTTTGAGGAAACAGCAATGGACTATTCATTTTCCTGGTTCTTCCCACCACTCCTTTTTGCCTCTCACACCTGACATCACTCTTCTGACCCAAAGACAGCCCTGGGAATTACAACTGGGAGCAAGCTAGCTTGCAAGGCATGGAGCAACAGGTGATCTTGAAGACAAAGTCCAAAGGCAAAGGAAGCATCAGCAGCTAAATAAACAAAACAAATGTGGTAAACCAAGGGGTTGGGCAGAGAAAGTATGACCAAGTGGTTTTGGAAGCACAGAGAGAGAATTCTTAGGGGAGCATGGCCTTGACATTTTGGGGAAGGCTGAAAGATGGAAAGATATTGTTCTGGCAATCCATCTGTACTATGCCATGCTAGTATAGATGGACCCCTGCAGTCAGTCAAGGTGGCCGGCTATGCTTTGTCTTGCTTCCAGGCAGGGACTAGGTACCACCTGGCTCTCTATAGCTATGCCTGCCTGGACACCATTCTGAGGGGAAAGACAGCTCCCAACCAGCAACTTCTGACTTAATGCAGTGCTAAAGATAATAGAATTTTCTAGCTAATTCTGTATGCTTTGCTATTGATCAAGTTCAACCGTAAGGGTCAGGAGAAAATAAGGAAGGCGTTTTTGTAACCCTTCTCAGTTGACTGTTTTCTATGGCTGCTGACTGGAAACAGAGTGTACAGCATTGGGTTTTCTATTTGTTAAAAGTTTTTTAGGCCATCACATGCACCTTTCCTGTGTTGCAGAAAGGCTGCTTGCCTGACAACTTAGGCACTGGTGAAAGACTCAAAGTCTCTGGCTAGGTACAGGCTACCTGGAGACTGAACACCTACAGGGTTCATGATGCTAGACTAGATGTTGGGGAAGGCCGAATGACAGCATTAACAGAAGGTGTGATCTATGTCTTTGAGATGCCTACAGTTTAATTAGGGAGGTGAAAGGGGCAGTGCTTTTCCATTCTACCATGAGATACTGTCCACTAGCCATGAAGATGACATCACAGACTGAATTCAGCCAGCAAGATCTAGAGCAAAGACAAAGGCTGCATGAGAGGTACTGAAGAAAGCAGTTAAGGAGTGAGTGAGAGTTGTCAAGGTTCTCAGAATGGGCCAGGGTGAAGCAAGAAAGTGTGCATGAGCTCCACTCCAGGCCACTAAAGGGAAGAGCAAGAAGCCCTGCACTAGGAGAGGAAACCAGGGTGGCTCTCTGCCACACACACCACATAGCAGAAGGCAGTGTGGAAGAGCAGGGAAGCCTGCAGAGGTGGGAGGAAGGTCCTATTCTGCCCCAGTTCATCACCTCATTGATCTGGCTGTACTGTCTCATTGGTCCAGCTGACATGGGTATCATTGACGTGTCATGCATGGTCATGGGTCACCCAGCCCTTCACAGAGCCTCTGAGCACATGCTGCTGTCTGCTGAGGGCACTGAGGGAAGAAAGAGCAATCTCATGATTGTGTAACCACAACTGGCCTTGACTTTGACAGGAAGTACCAGTGACCCCACCCCCAGCCAGCTGACCCATCTGTATGCAGGGCACTCTCCATCCCTGGTTTATAAATAAACCAAAAGAAGTCATTTTGTCCCAAGAGATCAGGATGTCTCTTGAAATACAGAGATGTTCTTTCTTGTGCTTCTGCGGTTCCTGAGTTCATTGTTATTCTTTGGGGAGGAACAGGGCTTGGATTGAACATGGTTCCCATCTGCAGCTGAGAGTCTCGGGAAAGACGGAGGGGCTGAGTGGGGAGGCAGAACTGCAGACAGCAGCTCTTGGTTGTACCCTGAGGTAATAAATGGGGCCACTAAATGCACAAGAGAGGGAAACAAAAAAGAAGTGTAATGGAAGAGGCGAGGGAAGGAGGGTGTCAGGATGGGGAGGGGAAGTGAGAGAAAGAGATATTGACAGAGACATAGAGGAGAGAATGCTGGCAGAATGACAGTGCTACGTGCTGGGGAGAGGAGAGAGATGGGGGAATTAGGAGGAGGAGAATGCAACAAATGCAAGAGTCTGACAGCACGCTGGGGTGGAGCAGAGATGCGAGGAGGGGTGCTGAGGAGGTGTCTGCGCAGAGGTGGGGGTCCAGGGCACTGCGAGCTTGCTGGGTCTGAGCGTGGGTGGTATGTGCCAGTGTGAGTCTGCCTTGCATTTGTCCCTGCATAAAGAAACCACCTAGAGTGGCATTAAATGCATGGACCCTGGACCAAGGCTGTCTTGGTGAATACTGGTGGTACCAGCTCCTAACAGCCTGACATTGGTAAATGGGGGAACAATTTGAACCTCAGTTCCTCCTCTGAAAATGGGGCTATAGTAGTGCTCAGTCCGGGGTAGTCATAAAAGTTAGATAAATTGTTATAGATATCATGGTAGTACCTAGGACAGCTCCTGGCATTTAGCAGGCCAAAGCTAGGGCTGTAGGCACACACAGGATGGAGACATGTACAGGTCAGTGGGGAAGAAGGATGGGCCCAGGAGAAAGAAAATCCACCAGTGAGTGCACCGTTCATTTCCAAGTTTCTCGGTCTTAGTGGACAGGACTTGGTTGGAAGAAGTGGGGATGAAGAGGAAAGATCTGCTCCCCAAAATGGATGAGGACAGCAGGCCAACTGAGGAAGTCTGAGCCAAGACAGGAAAAGAAAGAAGATGCAGATCAGAGTACAAGAGACTCTGGAGAAGCAGAGACTCAAGCAGGAGGCCACCTTGCTGGGAGTGCTAACAGGACCCGCAGAGCAGGAGCCAAGCGAAGGGTAGCCCAGCTCTCATGGCAACTGCCTGTGGAGCCAGGCGACCAGCAAGGACTGGTGCAGAGGCAGAGGGTCAAGGTCCACCTGGCACGAGCCCTTGCCCTTGCCCTTCAAAAAGCCCAGGAGGGGAGGGAAGATTAAACTCTGAGCCTTGTGCACTTCCATCCTGCCTTCCAGGAACAGAGTGTCTTCTTCCTAAGTCAGTGTAAGCCTTGTAGAAATGCCTGCCTTTGTGACAAGGGTTTTCACCTGCACACCTGTGGGAGACATGGCACTCCCCATAGCAAGATACAAAAATGTCACTAGGGCAAAATTACAGATATAAACCACCAAGGTGAGAAGAGGGGGGAGCAGGTGTGGGCAGCGGTGCCAGCACACGAGGAGCAAGGTGACAGGGATGTCCCGCACCCCTGCTGGAAGCTCACCATACTGCTCTCTGAGGGTCGAGGGCTGGTAGGAGAGGGACCTACTCCTGCAAAGGGACAAAGCAAGCCCGAGTACAGTGCCCTGCAGGGGGTGGGTGATGCTCCACGCACAGCACTTTAGACCCTGGTATCAGAGGCATTTCATGAATCAGGGGAAACCTCAACAATTGCTCTGAGAAACAAATGCAGGTATCCAGTATCTAAAATCCCCGTATGTGCTAAGCCAGGCTCTGCACACTAGAAATGAGTGTGGAGCAACATAGGAGCACAGTGAAAATGTATTAATTACTAACTGCCAGCGCTCATCTGTGGTCATGAATATTGAAATAACAGCTATCACTACAAACCTCTCCAGGGCTTAGGTACTTATATCCATAAGACCCTGAGTCCTCTCAAGGACTCTATGGAGCAGGGGTGCCAGTTCTTGCCTCCTGGAGGTAGATTTCCATTCATTTCAGACTCTACTTTAGATTTCATTGTTCTGGAAAGCAATTCCCACCCTTCCTCTCACCATTTTCTAACCTTGTGGGATGGTTAGAAAGGGTTAGAAAACTATGGGGACCCACTGTTTGTGGCTGCTGGAGGGACACTGCTTTCCTCTTTGAGTTGTTTGAAGAGTAAGGACTCACTGCTCCAGGAAATGGTCCACGTGTGGCTGGGATCACAGAGAAAGCCCCCAAATACAGGACCACCATTTTTCTGTGGTAAGACTCAGACTGGTCTACATTACTATTGACAGAAACATTGGATGGGCTTGGGACCCAGGCTTGGCACTGGCCAGACAGGCATTTAGGGGCTGGGGCAGCTGCTCCTACCTCTCTTTTCTCTATCTACCAAAGGAACAAACAGTGAGCAGAGGACCCCTAGAAGAATCTCTTTGCAACTGGTTTGCCTACCCTTCTCTCTCACTGTACACATGCATGTACGTGCACACAAATGCGCACACACAGACCCACACAAACACACACACACCTTATGAAGGCCCTCAAGTGTCTAATTGAGTATAATAATAAAGGCTTGATTTAGAAAAATAAAGTTAATGTCCAGATTTTATAGGAAGAACATGACGTGTTTCCAATACTGATCAAACTGATCTAGAAATGACCAGCTTCATAATCTTCAAGCTAGAATGGCTCTTACTAGAACAAGTTTCCTTAAGGACTAATTTTCCCTTGCCACCCTTCTCCCCCTAAAAGGCTCTGAAAACATCTGCATTAGCCCAGGGTGAATCTGGAAGGTGGAACTTCTCAGCAGCTTCATCTGCTCATCTGTCCCCCACATCTTCTGTCCCCAGTGCAGACTGGACAGTCACACAGAGACCCATGTGATGTTCAAGCTGGCACCTGTGTGACAGTCTCCCACCTCAGCCCAGACACCTGCAGCAGAGGAAGAGAGACCAGACAGTGAAAGGACAGAAGAGAAAAGAGGGGTGAGTGCATGAGAGTGTGTGAGGGAGTGTGAGTGAGGAAACCCCAGGAGATCAGCTTCCAACAGTGATTAATTTAGTGGGAGAAATAGATTCTCACTGCCAGCCACCAGGTTTGCAGCAGCTGACAATGAAGCAGTGAGCTCGGCTGTCAGGCAGCCCAGTCCTGTGAGGAGGCAATTTGTGAGCCCTGTGCTCCTGAGCCAATAGGAACCTGTTGTAGGAGCCAGGCCGCTCCTTGCAGTGGGAAAGGAGCCACCCTGCTCCCAGGGATGGGAGCTGTTAACTCTTTCTAGAGTCGGCCTCCCAGCTAAATGGACTCTGAAGTTCCAGAGTTCCCATGCACACCAATGTCTGGCCTGCATTTTATCCCAAGAATGATGGGTGGCATCTCCGTATTGGGAGTGTCCTCCAGCCTAACTCCATCACTAGAGGAAGGCTGTCTGCTCTTTTAGAGTTGCATCTTTCTGTCTGACTCGGACGGCATGATAGTTTGTCAGATATGAAGTCACTCATCCATGCATGCAAATAAATGTTTTCAGCGTCCTCTTCCCCTAACTACACACCTGACACAGGCCTGCTTTCAGATGTGCAGTGAGCAGAGAATTAAATAACTGATGAATGGGTTTCATAGATTTATCCCATGACATACACATGGTTCTGATGTTCAAAGGAAGCCCATCAGAAGCATAGTCTCACCACACACGATGGCACATGCACTCTGGGGGGCTGAGGAGGGAGGATCATAAATTTGAGCCCAGCCTGGGCAGCTTACCAACTTAGGAAGGCTGTGTCTCAAAAAAAATTTTTCTAAAGACAGGGTTGTAGATCTGTGTAAAGGTCCTGAGTTCAATTGCCAGTGCTACCAAAAAAGAAAAGAAAGGAGGGAAGAAAGCAAAGAAAAGAAAATGAAAGAGTGAAAAAGAATGGAAGAAGAGAAAATGGCATCAGGCCGGGGAGATAGCTCAGTTGGATAAGCACATGCCTGGCAAGCCCAAGGGCCTGAGTTCAAGCCCTGGTTCTGAAAAAAAAAAAAAAAAA
>NW_004524593.1:1961511-1967467 GCF_000260255.1 Octodon degus | reverse complement strand
TCAGGAAAAGCTGTGAGGCCAAAACTTCCAGGAGAAAATGACATCGATGTCATCTAGTTTAGCTTCCCATGGCATTTATAGAAACTGATACCCAGAGCGGCTGTATAACTCACACAAAGCCACACAGGTAGTGGATATAGCTGTGCTGAGGACTATAGAATCCTACTCCTTCAGGACTTTTCCTACTATACCACACTGCATAGTCCAAAGAGACCTAATATGAAAGAAACCTATTCAACGTGCCGGAAGTATCTTCTTCGAATATCTACTCTGTCAAGCGCTCCGTGAAAACTAATGTTCTACAGGCAGCTTAGTTTGGGGAATGACAGTACTGCATCTTCCTTATGGAGGCTGACAGTGAACATGACCATATTAAAAGCCCTGAGCTCTGTGAGGAAGAACTCTCTTTGTCATTGTTTACCCTCATGTTTCCCAAACCACTTTGGCCACAGAAGCCCTTTAACTTATGCAACACAGCTTGACACCAATATGTTCGTGTTCTTCAATACTTCAGGACATCCTAAACTGTACAAGGCTTATTAGATCACGTTAGATCTGCCCCTTGCTGTCTTTTTTCCTGTTTTCTTTTTTGCAAAGAGCTTTAGTTCTTCTCCTCTAAGTTATACTAGACCTCAACTTTCATTCTCCATCAACTTTCCAATACTTCCCATATTTCTCAGTAGCTCTTTTTGCCACAATTCTTTCCACACATCTGTCTCTCTCTGTCCCTTAGTAACTGATCTCCAGTTTAGTCCAAGCTTGATTTTTTTGAGTTTGTCCAGGCATTGAAATTTCACTATCTTATGATAAATCACAAATCCTATAACTACCTCCTGACCTTTGTCCACCACAATGTGTTTGTCTGAAGAACAGCTCATTCATGTGTTGAAACACTACTTATTGAGCACTAGATCACATGTCACACTGAAGTCCAGTTTCCTACATTGTCTGGATGGTTGATTCTACTGGCTATAAGAACTATGGCAATAAGGCTAAATTCATAGGTTTGACCTCTGTTGGGTCCAAAAGTTTCATTCTTCCCATGACCTTGTACTGCGGTGAATATTTTTCCCAGTGGATGTCCTTGGGCATGAAAAGGACAAAATCAGAGGCTGCGTTTGTAAAGGAACAAGTCTATGCCTTAGGACTAGGGACACCTTCCCACTGTATGTATCTAAGCAATAGCTCTTCCATGTACCAGTCCAGCCCTCCAGTCATCTCCATAGCCATCTGCAAAATTCCACAGTTACTTCAGTAGGAAAGACATGAACGTATCTTTTATTTGTTTTACATCAACGAATTTCCTTTTTTTGTTAGCTCTCTTATTTCTTTATTGCCCCTGCCACTAAGGTTCACTTGTATTTCTTAGATTTCATTTGGACCTGAAGAAATGAGAGAAGTGACCTTAAATAATGCACACCAGTCAGTGATGGAATTATCAGTGCTAAGGGCTCTTTCTCAAGAAACTTGTTACCACTAGGTACAGGACTTAATCTTAGTATTGATTACACATGTACACCCATGTCGGCATACACACATACACACAGTTTTTCATATTCAGATGTTGGTCTAGTACTCATGGAATCCTTTGGGGAATTATTTTTGTGAAATATCGCTTACTACTCCTGCTTTCCAAGGACACCTGGGAATATTTAAAATATGAGACAAACAGCACTCTTAACACAGTCATTAAGAAGTGTCATAGAAAACACAAGTAATACGCACACCCAACATTAATTTGAAGGTCGTATACAAACACAGAGTTTCTGACATTCTGCACTTGTCACACTCATTTCCAACTTGTGTCACTAAGGATCCTTGATTCCTTTTCTCTTCCAGGAGTGGGACAAAGAAGGATGGAGCACAGTTCCATCCGTGATCATCCCAGACATTCTCAGGGTACCATGGCAGGGGCTAAGCCTTATGATGTCACAGAGCCCTCCTGGGTTTGGCTCTACCTGCTCTAGTCCCCGTCTCTTTTCTCCCCTGGTATCAGCCTTGTCTCTCCCCATGCCCAGGTGTTTGCCAGAGGAGAGAAAAATATCACCATTTCCCCTGACAGGAAGCATCTCTCTTGAAATTTCTTAACATCTTAGAACCTGATTCATACCCTCTGTGTCTTTTGTTTTGTGTTTTGATACCAGGAATCAAACTCAGGACTTGTACTTGCCAGGAAGACACTGCACACAGAGCTATAGCCCCAGGCCACTGTCTGCATCTTTTAAGGACTAGTTTGCCTTTTCTGTCCTCTGCTGCCCATCTTTACTCCATCATTATAGTCTTCTTATAAATGCTTATTTCTCCAAATTCTCAACCTATGTGAGTCTTTTCAAATCTTTATACAAAAGTAATCATGCTATAGTGGAAGGAGCATAGCATTCAAAAGAAAACATGTTCCTTCCTTCCCTGACGTTCAGGTTCCCTTCTCCTCCCAGCAAGTTCCAGTTTACCTCTTCCTCATCTCTGAACTTCTCTAGGTGTAGACAAACCATGATGAGCCCCAAATGAACAAGAAACATGAGGTGCCAAGACTTCACATGCAGCTTTCTCTCCTATGCTCCTTCTTTTCTTCCCAGAAGTGGGTACTGAATCTTGAGCGAGTGCCCTGCTCCCCTACACCAAGAAAACATGAGCCGCAGACAGTGTGAGACAGATGCTCCTATCAGGATCCTGGGTTTCAAGTGAGATACGTCCCATATGGCTCAGGTTGAAGACAGCCCAACCCTCCCCATCTGCTGCTGCCAGAATCCCCACACACCCATATCCCCTTCCCCAGAAAATGTGAAAACCTTCCAAGAAGCCAGGCATGAGCACACCAACCACCTCAAATGCTCAGACTTCGGGGAAAGTGTTAAGAAGAAATGTAAATGATGCATGCTAATTGCTGCTGTGACACAAGCTATAAATTAAATTAGATGGGCCATAGTGCACAGCTCTCTCCCTCCCCCAGTTTCCACCATTAGCAAGATAAGAAAGCAGGTGTCTCATAGAGAACAAGCAACCTCTAATGAGTACCTTCTGAAATTCAGTAACAAGTACCAAATTAGCCCCTTAGCTCTGCTGAACATTGAGGTTCTAGAGCATTCTAGGATAGGGACAAGGAAGAGCCCTGCCCAGGGGTGGATTACGGCAGAAAGCACTTGCAGCCCAAACACTTCAGAACCAGCCCTACCTGAGGAAGTGGCCTGAAGTAAAAGAAGCGGAAACTGATTGAGTAACCACAAGAAGGCTTATTGTCTCATTTCATAAGGAAGCCTAGGAAATCCCTGAGCCTGGAGCAAAGTTGAATCTAACAAATGAATAGACAAGTAAAATGCTAAGTCTGCTAAAGACCCCAGATGTCTTTGTTCCTTGCAGACCCCATGTTTTGTCCACTGAGTAGCCCAGGGAGGATCAGGAGCTGGGACCAGATAGAGCCAAGGAAATCTCACGGTCAACCAGCAAGCCTCTGGGGCCTTGTGTTCACCAGCCACGAGCGATCCACAGAGCTGCCTATGAACCATGAACTGGCTGACTTTAACATGACACCTGTATCTTCTCCCTCATCTCAAGGCCAGTCCCGCCTGAGTTGCCTATGCAGTATTCTCACCTTCCTGCTCCTCTCAGAGAGATTTCTTTGTACCACAAAGCCAAGGTCTCATCTTTTAGGACAAGAGCCAGAGATGTTGTTATCCAAACCTGCTCATTCATTCCACAAGCATTGTGGGGTGACCTTGGCACTGTGCCTGGCCATGAGCATCTGTAAATGAATAAAACAAAACCACTGGCCTTGGGGGCTACCCATGCTAGTGGGGAGATGGCCAGCACACAGACACAACTGTCTAGGTACATTGTAGGCTCAGGGCCCTGCGTATCCTGCAGCATTGTGCATCGATGGGGCATACGAAACCCAGAGAAGATCAGTAGGCTGAGACTGGAACCTCCAACTGGATCCTTTTAGGAGCTCTCTGCTCTTCTTGAGACTCTAAAATAGCCTGGCTACATGTGGTGAGCCAAGGCAGTGTCCCACAGCCTCCCTATCATCTCCTCTTTAACTAAAATATGTCACAGGGACCCCAGATATCACCAAACATTCTTGTCTCTCTTAGTTTATTCTTTCATTGTTTGCATGGCTAAAAATACAAGGTGCCAAACACCTCTTGGATTGGAGGCCTGCAGGTTTGCAGGGAGGGCAGTGGTGCTGGGAGCCGAGCCATTTGCATGCTTCAGTAGCGCAGGATATGACTGGTCGGGCTGCCAGCTTCCCTGAGTGCACATCTTCCCAGGGTGATAGAGAATCAATTGCCTTGATGCAACTTCTGGATCCTTGCTACAGCCCTGGCTTGAGTCCCACAGAGGTCCACAGACAGATATCAATAACCTTGCCTCTCATTGCCTTTATCGGTCTCCATGCCAGTCCCATTAGAATGCACCAAAATTTATGGTGCATTATTAAATTTATTTAATTTACATCTTAAGAGCACTGCCAACAGCAGCATTTTGAAAGGGTGACCAGTTTGGGGAGGGGGGTCAGGGAGGAGGTAACAGGTTGTGTTTTCCCCCTCACTTTCCTTTTATTGACTCTGGGGGTGGACAGCTTCTCTTCCCTTAATTCTTTCTCTTCAATGCCTTGAGGCTTTGGTTTCCATTGCTATCCAGAGGTCCAATGTTAACAAAAATAAGTAACATTTGTTAGAGACCCATAATGGCCAAGGCACTCTATTTTCCATGCATTTATTATTTTGTGCAACTAACAAAATTCAACAAGGTAGGCAGTTTTGCTATGTAACAGATTAATAAATCAAGGCTCAGAGTTGTTGATAAGTTCAAGGTCAACCAGCTATAACCAAAGTTACAAGCAGCAGAATAGAGTCCCGTGGTAATATCCAGGGTCTTAACTTAGTTCTGGCCCAAACTTTATGTACTTTCACTCAGCTGCTTTGCCTGAGGTCCTTACAACTAATGCATGTAACTAACCATGTATTACTCTGTGCAAAGTACTGTTATGGGCACTGAGGATATTGATGTGACTTGGACAGATATAATCTTTCTTTCAGTATCTGGATATTGTAAAATAAAAATAAAATATATAAACAATGAGCTAGGGAGATAGCTCAGTAGCATAAGCACCCTGGCAAGATCAAGGTCCAGAGTTTGATCCTCAGTACTGAAAGAAAAAAACAAAGGAAGGAAGGAAAGAAGGAAGGAAGGAAGGGAGGGAGGGAGGGAGGGAGGAAGGAAGGAAAAAAGAAAAGAAAAGAAAAGAAAGAAAGAAAATATATAAACAAGAAACTATTATTTGGAGACAAGTGAATGCAGACGGTTAAATAGAATGATAAGAGGTGAGTGGCTGGGGGGCGTCTTTTACATGGGAAGACCAGGGAAGCCTCCGGAGGAGCGGACAGTAATTGCTGTGTACTGAACACATCCTCTGAAGATACAGCTTGCGGCCCCAGGGGAGGAGCAGCTGGCTGAGCTCATAGAAGTGCAGGGACTGGCATGGCTGGCGCAGCAGAGGAGAAGGTAAGAGGTGGGAGGTGGCAGCAGGAGATGGTGCCAGGACTGGTTACACCCAGCTTATGACCTGGGGAAAACCACTTGGATTTAATTTTGATTGTGATAAGATGTCACTGGGCTTGATCCGGTATAATTAGTTGGCGGTCCCTCTGGCTTTGTGTGGGGAGGTATTAGAGTGGAACACAAGAAGGAGGTAGCAGAATTGGAGGCCATGGTGTTGGTGACTGAGGCTGAGGTGGGAGTCACTGAAGGAACAAGAGAAGCGTGAACAACTAGGATAAATTAGGCTGACTGATGGATCAGTCTTGAGAAGTAAGGGAGAGTGAAGAATCCAGAAGCACCCTAGGGAACACTAGGAATGGAGCAGCTTGTGAATCACCATGCCATTGTCAAAATGAGGACTGCTGGGTAATGAACCTGTTGGGGGTCAAAAGTGGGGGAGTCAGCTGCTATGTTTATG
>NW_004524593.1:1945461-1961251 GCF_000260255.1 Octodon degus | reverse complement strand
GATGATAACAGAAGAAGGGGACTAGGAAGGAAGTGGTCACTGTGTGCCAGCCCAGTTCTCAGAGCTTCCTTTGACCTATTACCAAAGCAAGCCTAAGGAGACATCATATTCTCACCATTTTACAGATGGGACAATGGAGGCAGAGTGCCTACTTAAAAGCAAGGTGGTTTTCTATGGCTTATGCTCATGGTATAAGCAAGTTCCTCCCATCCCCTACAAATCAGTTTCTGAGATTTAAACAGATACTGACTGAGTGCTTTGCAGGTCTTGTCCTTTTTCAGCCCTGAACTTGGTTTATTAATCTCTTTGTCGGTTTCAATGCTCAGATCAGGGGAAGCCCACTAGCTTAGCTGACAGATGAGCAGGCTGCTGCCGTGGAAGGTAATCGGGCTGTTTCTGTCTTTGTTTCTTCCATCTCTTCTTCAACATAAACCTCTCTCTCTCTGGGCCCATCTTCTGTGCAGCTCCTAGACCCACTGAACGATATTCAGCCTAGACCTTGCTATCTTGAAACTGTTCCAAGTTCTTCCTTGAGATCTCATCTGAGTCTCATGTTCTCTGAGGGGGGCTCCCCTTCCACCTTCATTTCTATGATCCCTCAGAAATTATTTAAGGCATAATTAATTTTCATACTTAATTAGCTTCAATTTTGTACTTGGTATTGACAAAGCAGTTATGTTCCCATGTCGTATTTCTCAGTTAAACATGTTCTTAGCAGAGGGAGACAAATAAAAAAACATGAGTCCCAGGTACAAGATAGGGCTAGGAGAGGGGGAAGGTGCTATTATATGTCAAAGAACCTTGGGGCAAAGGCCTACAGGAGCAGGGGTCATTGAGGAGAGCCAGGGGGACAAGACTGGGTCAGAACACCAAGGATCTGGAGAAGGCCAGCTTCTTTGTCCCCACAGTTCTTGGAACATGGTCTTATTCAGCTAGAGATGGCCCTGACTGATCCTCAGAGAAGAGGGGCTGAAGTTGTCTGTTTTCTGGCAAGTGAGCCCACTATAGTATGCTTTTGGCCTGGCTGTTGTCCCACCCATCTGAAATGGACTCAATTTATCTGCACATGAAACCTGCCCTAGAAATGATCAATATAATTCTAAAGTTCTCTGAGTTCCCTTTGGCTGTTTTCCCATCTGTTTAGGGTCAGAAATTGGTACACCTGAAGAAAGAAGAAGGTCTTTAATTATGCAATAAACCAGAGTTCTGTTTTTTTTCCCAGGGCACAGCAGAGTGCACACAGTAGGAAAGGCCAAGCACGTCTGGCTAGCAAATGTGAGCAGCGTGGATGCGGCCCGCAAAGAGACACTGGCTGGGACATTCATCAGTGAGGGGCAGAGACAGGGAAGGTTTCCTATGAAAGGCCTTTGGGAGTCTGGCGAAGTCCATGCATCTCATAGGCCCACAGGCTAGGCTCTTCCTCTTTCCTCCAATGTCAGTAGACTCACAAAGACAAATAAGGGAAAGAGGCTTTCATTACATGCTGCTCTGTGGGTGGTAAAGCCCCAGGGAGTCATTGCCACCTTGACATGGACCTACATCAATCCTGCTTCATGGGGTTCTGACGAATGTCCATCCATTGATTCATTCCCCAAATGTGCATTGAACATATGCTAGGTCCTTACACCAATCTAAATACTTGCCATACACCACTGCACAAAACTCACAGACCTGTGCCTCTGTAGAGCCCCAGTTCAAGTCACAGGAGTGGGAAGAGAGGCTACAATCACAATAAGAGTAAGCATGTAGGATTCTAGAGAAAATAAGAGCAGTGTCTTTAAGAGAGACTGTCTTCCCAAATGTGCACGGCATCGTGAGGCACAACCCCGGCCTGTTTACTACCTCATCGGGCGCCTCCATGTTTCCCACCTCTCCCTTATCCCATTAACTCTCTCTTCCATGTGACTGCCTCCTTCCTCATAATCCCTACTACGCATGCACAGGACACAAAAAGGCACTCAGCCATGTGTGACACTGAATTAATCATTCTAGTTAAGCAACACATTCTGTCCCCAACAGGAACCCTCCTCTGAGATGATCGCTTTCCCTGTTTAACAGGACTTGGGGCCCCATTCCCACAGACCCTCCCAGCATCACATTTGGGAAATGTGGTATCCAAGGAGACTTGGAGTAAGCCTGGGACTTCTTTTCCAACATAAACCTCTCTCTTTATGAAGAGAAAGAGAAATCTCCTTCCTGTTATAACTGATTTCCTCCCTCCTCTCAGGTCCCCCCAGAAGCCACCACTGGCTTATCTCTACAATGCCCCCTTTCTTGGGTCATTCATTACCCAAAAAACTGATAGAATGAGACAAGACTGGGTTCAGTAGGTGAACACTTAGACATCTGCCATACAGAAGGATCAAGACACACACCTATACACACACAGGTGCATATGAAGTGGCGAGGTCACCCTCTGCTCATGTGTCTACAACTAGCAGAGATGTATGCAAATACTTTCATCCAATACAATCATCAGTCACGTTGCAGAGTCTTTGGATTGATTTCATGCCCTGTACTTCTCCTATACATGATATCAAGTTTTATGAAGACCTATCTAAGTAACACTTTCAAATTCAGTGTATGAAAAGTTGTCCTATGAAGTCAATGTTTGTATGCACCAGAGTCCTTTGGGTGTTGGCCCCAAGCCCTTTTCTCTTTCCCACTGCCTCACCCAAGTCCTCTCTTCAGTGTCTCTGCCAATGACTCACTGACTTATAGCTGAAGCATAGACTTTTCCCCTCAGTCTCAGAACAAAGCTTTACACAATACTCTAAGGATGTGTCAGCTTGATTGACTACTAGGTTTCTTAGCATGGCACATCCTCCACACATTCATAATCTTCTCATCACTGCCTCTAAAAGTAGACTTACTGTTTCACTAGCTCAGCAGCATCTTCCCCATCATCCAGGTGTAGAAGCCAGAATCCAGGCATCATCACCAACTCTCTCTTGCTCTTGCTAGTCATAGGAAATCTATCCAAAGTCCTAATAATTTTGCATCTTAAATGTGTCTTGGATCCATCAACTGCACTTTGTCTTTAGTGTCACCACTGTGAACCCAAGACCCCTCACCTCTCACCTGGTCACTGTAAGGATGTCAAGTGCACCTAATGTTTTCTCCCTGTAACTGGATCCCTAAATGCAAATCTAACCATCCCCAGGCTCAAGAAACTGCAATTGTTTGCTATTGCTCTAAGAATAAATACCTAAGTCGTTATGTTAGAAACTCAATGTGTGCCTCCAACTTTATGTACTGAAGCTCTATTTCCCTCACTCCACTACCAGAAAAGTAACTGTATTTGTAGACTTTAAAATGGTGATTTAGATAAGATTAGATCAATAGCAGGGTGTGAATCTACTATGATTAGTGTCTTTATTAGAGGAGAGGACCAGCACTGATAGGCAGAGGAAAGATGATGTGAATGTGGGGGAGGAGAGGGTATCTACAAGCCAAGAACAGTGGCCTTGAAAACTCAGCCCTGCTGACACACTGACCTCAGACTTCTAGCTCCTAGAACATTGAACAAATCACTCACTATTGTTGAAGCCATCAAATCTGCGGTGCTCTGTTACAGAGCATCCACACGTGGCAGGAAAGTCCTCCTCAACTTGTATGGTAGCTGTGGATTATTTTAATACTCTTCCCTTCAGAAGATGGATCTGAATTCTCATCCCCATGAGTGTGGGCTATGCCTAAGGTCTTGCTTCTAATAAATAGAGCACAGTCATTGTGAATAGTTCATGGCTTGCTTTTTGTTTCTATCTCTCGGAGCTTGTGCTCTGGGGGAAGTCAGCTGTCAGATTACAAAGCCTCTCCAAGAACTCCACAGTGAGGTCCCCATGGCAAAGCCCAAGGCCTCTTGCCTACAACCACAACTGGGGAAGTTCACATATTCCACAGTAACCAAACAGGTACTCTAGCTCTTAAATTTCTCAGTTGCCATTGAAGAGAGACTCTTAGTCAGACGTGCTCAGCTAAATTGTTCCTTACTTCTAGAGCCACAAAAATTCTAAGATGATTAACATTTTCTAAGTTTTGGAGAAGTTTGCACAGTGACATATAATTGCCACTGCTTGATCCTACTTTTCTAAGTTCCTGTCTTCTCTCTCTCTTGTCTCCAATGCCCTCTTTATAGAATATACCTGCATGCTCTTTCTTATTTGAGCCTATTCATCCTGTTGTTACATTTCCAGCATTATTTTCTCAGGGAAATCTTTCCTGACACCAAGTGTAGTGAGATGTTCTCTTTAACACATGATTTTTCCCTTCAGAACACTTTCTTCAGTTCATTATCTGCTCATTGATGTCTGGCTCCTCATTCCCATTGCCTAGAAACTCCTTGAGGCCAGAGGTGGTACTGGTTTTATTTACCCCTCTGTGTGACGATACCATACAGTTAGCTATTAAACAACTGGATAGGTAGATGGATATTAGCCACAGTTAGAGGAACAAGTCTTAGATTTCACAACTGCACTTCTATTAAGTCTGTCAGTTTCAGGTCCTTTGGTTTCAGATTCAGTGTTTGAACCTATGAACACTTTTTTTTTTAAGATTTTTTTTAATTTTATTTATTTATTTTGTGTGTGTGTGGCCAGCTCAGCCCACCAGCCAGCCGGGGCTGGCTGGCATGTGGTGCTGGGGGATTGAACCATGGTCCCTGTGCTTTTTTGCTAAGCTTGTTCTAAGTAGGTGCTTTAGACCACTGAGCCATCTCACCAGCCCCTATGAACACTGTTAACCACGATGCAACTGAACATGAGTGAACAAGGCTCATAACTCTGCTTATGATCTGTTCATTCATTTATGGTATTAAAATGTTATTTTTAGACAAGGCATAGCAGTGCACACCTGTAATCCCAGCGTTTGGGAGGCTTAAAGCAGGAGGATTACTACAAGTCCAATCTACATAGTGAGACCCTGTAGACCCTGTACTAAAATACATTTTTAAAAAATGTTATGTCTGCCTTCCTTTAGTACCTTTGTAAAATTTCTTTCTCAAATCCCATTATGTCATTGCTTATCAGGGCAAAAGGATTCCCTTCCAAATCTTGAGCAGATAATGAGGTAAAGGACCCCATGGATTGATGGGTAAGGAGGCTGGGATTCGTATTCCTTCTCCTTGCAGCTGTGAGACATGATTAAAGTGGGAAAGGACAGTTCTAAGCTAGTTCTCCTAGCATGGAGCCATATAGCCATCCAAATGGCATGTGACAAATAGCTGGCCTTAATTGATTAGCCCCAAGAAAGAAGGCCAAATAGAAATGCTTGCTATGAATCAGATAATCTTTCTTCTATAGACAGTAACATGCACAGCTCAATACCTACCACCTGATTTAGCAGTCCTAGTGAAGGAGACTCTAAACCATTTTTAAAAGCACAAATATCATGCTTTCAATCTCAGCTTCTTGGGAGGCTAAGAAGAAGTAAGATTGAGAATTTGAGGCCAGCTTGAGCAATTTAGCAAGACCTGCACTCAAAATAAAAGGGTTGGAGACACAGCTTAGTAGCAGAGCACTTGCAATATATTTGAAAAGTCTTGGGTTCAATCTCTAAGACTGCAAAAATTCAAGTAACAAATATAAGAATTTTAAATAAAAACAAATTCCACCAAACAAGACCTTTATAAAGTCAAACTATCTGCATTTAGGCTTACCTATTTTAAATTTGCATTGTGTTGTTTGTGAATGACATCCCTTTAAAAGAAAGAAAAAAAAATGAGAAACCTGTTTATCTTGAGCCTTTTTTATCTCAGCTGTTTTGCATGTATATGTATGTACATATATATGTAATTTCTCCCTAGGTCCAGGAAAGCCAAGCTCACTAAGAGCTTTTATTCATTATTTAATCAAGGAAAGAGCTTTAACTCAAACAAGAGCAAGATAGGGAGGAGGTGAGGGGGGAAAGAGCCACCAGGCTGGAGTGAAAGGCTGGGCAAGAGAGAACGTTTTTATAAACAGACTCTTGAGATAAAAACTTGAACAAAGAACAACAAACAGCTCCTTTCTACATCTTTTTTTTCTTTCTTTCTTGAAGCTCATGACAGACTCAATTCCCTTTCTGCATAATCTCTTCTCATTTCTTTCTGGAGCAATGTCAGTGCTCTGAATACAGAAATACATAGCCCCTTGCTTCCCTTAGAGTTGCTTCTTTCTCAGGCTGTAGACAGAGGGTGGAAAATCACAGCCTAGCCCCTGAAGCTGCAAGCCCCCAGCTCACCAGCCCCATCCCTGCCTTCTTTACTACCTGACTTCAACCCCAGAGCTGTCTTCACCCTAAAGATGCTGCGCCTCCCCTGAGATGTTTGTCCATAGCCAATTTTTCAAGAAGCAAGTGGTGGCTGATAGGCCTTCAGAGCTCCAGTGGGTGAGAAGACCCAAGAATCAAGCCACTCAAGACCCCTAACTCAGGCCCTGATAGCACTGTGAGGGCTCACCAAGCACCAGGTCTCACACTCACACACTCTGTTTTTAGGCTCACAGTGTCCAGTAGACACTGCTGTGTTCATTTTGCAAATCAGGGAGTGGAAGCTTAGAGGAAAACATTGTATTCCTTCCAGGAACCTTCCCTTTGAGGTCAGCCCTGCCTTTCAACCATGACAAGGTCTCCAAATCTCTTCTCTAGTATTTGTTGCCTTCTTCGTCAAAATAGTCTCCCTGAGAAAATTCCTTAGTGACCTTAACCAATAGCTCCTCATTTTTCCCACTGTAAAGCTCCCTTCCCTCCTTTACATCTCATTAATTCATTAACTGGGCAACTACAAGGTGTGATCAAATAATATGGAGAATACTTGCATTATTTTTGAAAATTTATTATAGTACAAGACACATTGCCATTAATCCCCCTCTGAATAGTCCCTGACTTCAAACATGCTTATCCCATCATATTTCATACTTTTTGAAGCAGTTCTGGAACTAAATTGAGTATATGGTTCAATTTTCTGAATTGATTCAAAACATTAACAGCAATATCTGTCAAATAAAAACATTACAATGTATCCTTCTTCACTGAATCTGGCACCCCAGAATGTCTGGTTCTTATCCAAAGTCAAAATGACTAAGAAAGGTAAATGTCTTTCACTGTAACAAAATTTTTGAAAATTCAAACTGTTGCCATATTGTTTGGTCACACCTTGCACTTACTGAGAACATTCTGGGTAAAGCAGAAGGTTCTAGTTTAGAAGAGAAATGATGTAGCAAACACATGAGATGTCAGGAGGCAGTAAGGGCAAAACAAGGGGAAAAGACAGAGCAGGATATGGAGGGTAGAGAGTACTCACAATGGGTAAAGGACTTACCCTTCATCACTGGGGGTCAGGGAGACCACAATGAAAGAGGTTGCTGAAGAGAAAATCTGAGGAAATGAAGAATTCAGCACCAAGGAAAGAGGGACAGCAAGTGCTGAAGTCCTTGGGGCGCTCAGTGTGGCAGGTGCTATGATCAAGCATGCTGGGGCGAGAGTGAGAGAGCCAATCAGGACAGCCTTGAGAGATTAGGCTACCATAGGGGCCATGAGATGAGGACAAAGTGAATTAGAAAATTATTGGAGGCTTGTCTGCAGAGAGATGACTGGCTCTGACAAACCCTTTGGTTGCTGAGTGCACTGGGAATAGAGGGTGAACCCAGAAGTGGGAAGTCAGGTTGTAGATAGGCAGTCAGCCATGGGAAAGTTGGTGGGGAAGGGGCATGTGATGAGAAATGTTAGATTTTGGAGCTATTCCAAAAATGGAACCAAGAAAGAGTGTTAATGGCTTGGATGTAGGATGTGAGCACAAAGGGGTACAAGATGACTTCAAGGTTTTGGTTGGAGTGACTAGAAAAATGGGATCACCATGATTGAGAAGGGAGCATCAGATAATATTAGAGAGGGATGTGGGAGGTTTGAGAAGAAAGATGATGAGCACTGGTCATGTAGGAAGCAGGTGAGTGAATGGACTAGAAAAATGAAGCTCGGTAAACCACTAGAAATTAGAGGCTAACTTGATGTTCATGGCCATGAATTTAAACTGACAATCAGGGTTATTTTTTGTTTATTTTCTAGCCACTGTAAGTTGTATTTGCACAGGTTTGCAGTGGATGAAGGGTTGGATTTGACCAAATTGGGGATTTGTTGGTCAGCTCAATGAAGGAAAAATGGCATAGGAGGAAATGAATTAATGCAGAGGAGGGCTGACTGTGAAAAGCAGTGTCTAAAGAGGGAGGGTAATTAATCCTGATGTGTCAACTTTATTGGGTCAAGAAAGGCTTAGACAGATTAGTGAAACATGCTCTGTGGTGTGTCTAGGAGGGTCATGGAGGCATGGTCTTGGATACTGTCTCAGTTACTCGTCTCTCATTGCTAGGACAAATACCAATGCCCAAAATGAAGGAAGAAAAGACTGAGTTAGCTCACAGTCAGGGGAGATTTCAATTCACACTCAGTTGGCTCCAAGGCAGAGTGATGTATGACACAGAACAACCTTTCATGGCCAAGGCAAAGAGCAAGAGAATAAAAGAAGTGGCAGCAACTCAGGCAGTGAGCTAGCCTCTCTCCCCTCCTTACAATGTAATGCAGAGTATCTGCCTCAGGGCTCTCACACCCATAATCCTAGCACTGGACCAAGAATCAACAACAAACTTCAGAAGCTGTCCCATGACTGCATGAGGCTTTGGAAGAACAGCTAGATGCAAACCATAACATTCCACTCCTGGACCTTCAAAGACTCATTCACATCCCTTTATGAAAAAGACATTTTAGTCCATCTCTAAGAGTTGCCAAAGTCCTACAGTTTCAGCATTGCTGAAAAGTCCAAGTCCCAAGTCTCTTCCAAGATATAAGGCAAACTCTTAGCTGTTAGCCCCTGTACAAATGACAAGTTAAACACTTTCAACATTCAGTGGCAGAATATAAACATTACCATTCCAAAAGGTACACAGAGCAGGATACCAAGCATTGGGACCAAAGCAAGTCCAAAATTTAGAAGGGCAAACATTAAGTCCTGTAGTTCCTTGTGGAACATATGAATCAATCTGTCGCAAACTGTGAGCTCCATGTGGCTCCACCCCTATGGCACTTCTGGTGGTTGTAGCTCCCCTGGCTTCTCTCTTAGGCTGGCTTTGCTCCCTCTTTGCAGTTTCCCTTAGATGATCCATGTTCCAAGCTTTTCTAAACTTCTGGGGTTTCTACTGAATAGGCTTCTCATTCACATAATTACACACTGCCCTCCCAGGGGCACACTACCTGGCCTCCCAGGTCTTCTGAAATCTAGGTGGAAGCCTTCTTAATCTCAGGACTCCTGCATTCTGCAAGTACCTAAAACCAATGCCACATGGATGATGCCAGGGTCTGCTGTCAGCTGAAGAAGCCAAGCTTTCTTCTCTCTTGGCTATAGGGGTCAAGTAACTGGATTACTGAGTACTCTGACCTGACTCTGAGGAGCAAATTATCCATGCTCCCACCATTCTGGAACCTGGTATGGCTGCTGCCACCATTTTGGAACATGGGGCTCTGCAGCTTTTTCCCCAAGGCAAAGTCCCTCACGTTTGAGGTTTAAGGCTGCAAATGGTGGAGATGTGCCACCTCCTGTGATGCCCTCAGGCCCCTTTCCATTCTCTTGTTCCTTCCTGGCAATGGAGATCCTCTCAGCTCTATTGTTGCATTCCACAGCTTTATTGGAACTTCTGTCCGGCCAAACTCACATTTTAAATCATCCTGATGGGCTCTTTGCTCTTCATTCCCAACATAAATCTGACTAAAATCCCCCAACAATAGCCATGCCACTGGCTCAATATTTGGCTGCTTTGAAATGTCTTTTGAAAAATCAATCAGTCTCTGGTGCTTAATCTCAGTCTCAGGTAAAGTCTCTGGGCATGAACAAAATGCAGACAAACTTTCCACCAAGCTATAACATACATCATCTGGAGTCCAACAACCAATGTGGTCCTTCTCAGAAGAAACCTCCTCAGCCTGATCTTCACAGGCAGGATTTCTATCAGCTTTCTGTTCTTCTGAGCTCTGACCAGAATCTCCCATATAGAACAAAGCTGTACCAGTGCTTCTCTTGTAGGTTAAATCTCTAAACTTTTCCTATCTCTTCTCAAAAGCCATTCCTAAAAGCTTGTAATCCCCATGGTCAGGTAGTCCTAATGACCCCACTTCTCTGGTACCAAATTCTGTGTCAGTTACTTTTCTCTTATTGACAAATACCTGACACCCAATATGAAGGAAGAAAAGGTTGAGTTAGCTCAGTCAGTGGAGGTTCCAATTCATACTCAGCTGTCTCCAAGGCAAAGAGGTACATGGTACAGAGCAACCTTTTATGGCCAAGGCAAAGAGCAAGACAAAAAAAAGAAGTGACAAAAACTCAGGGAGCTAGCTTTACATTGTAATGCAGAGTGTCTTTCCCAAGGCACTCACACCCATAATCCTAGCATTGGATCAAGCATCAATCACAAAATGCAGACACTGTCCCATGACTGCATGAGGCTTTGAGGGGACAACTAGACACTATAACAGATACTATTTTTGCCCACTTCTCTCTGGAGATGTTTCCCTGCTCTGCATCCCTGCTGACATGAACTAAGCAGATTTATTCCACTCTTCCAAGTGGAAGAGTCCTGCCTTGAAGTCAGGCAACCATGGACTGAATTCCTTGAAGTTGTGAGTCCAATTCAACATTCTTTCCTTTAAGTTATAGGTGTCAAATATTATGTCTCAGCTACAAGGAAGTTGATTAATACAAAACGTAAGGAAGGAAGCAAAGCAAGACAGGGTGTGGGTTGGCAGAATGTTAGCTGGCATGTCAGCAGGTTGCATCTATTGGTAGAGTGGGAAAATTGCTTGATTACAGACACTAGAGAGCAAGCTCCATGGACACAGGTGGTAGGTGGCCACCAACAAGAAGCTTAAAATAGAGACCACAGAGGGAATGCAGAAATTGATAATAAGGGGTTTAAGGGAATGAGGATGGATGCAGAAGACTCCTAACATTGTCTCCCCCAACTCTTCCTCTCTGTTCTCACCTCCTTCTCTCCAGTTTTTGAGTGTTTCCAAGAATCCTATCCCTTTCTGATATTTATTATCAATAACTGATGCAAATCTATCTTGTCTACCCTCCCCCCATTGCTCCCTACTTGTTCTAGTCAGGGTCCTCTGAAAAGAATAATTAGGCATACTCGACTTTCTTCAGGAAAAGCAACAGCATAGGAGGAAATAAGGATGGAGCTTGAGAAAACGGAGATGGCTGTCAAGCCACCATTGAGGCTGCCTCAAGTGAAGGAGAGAGATGTGTGGAAGCATCCTGGATAGCTATGCAGTATAAGGGAGGTACAAAGGTTCTACAAGGCTGTAAGGAGTCCTCAACCTGAAGGCATCCATCAGAGAAGAACCCATCCCAGGAACAGGCTGCCCTAGCCTTCCTGACATACCTAGTTCTGGTTAAAAGTGGCCCATGAGAAACATGAGGTCAAGTTCCTGCAGCAGGGGTTTCAGAGTCCAACAGTTGAACCCTTGATCAATTATTCTGCCTGCAGTTTCAGTCTTGTGACACATATTCCCATGAATACCACCCCACTCCAGTGGCAGGACCATGCTCAGGTCCAGTAGTTAGAAATAACTACTCTTAAATTCATTTTCTTACACCATTTACCACTTTGCTAAGATCTGGGTGCTGAGCCTTTATTGAGAGAAGCTGGGGACAAAGTGCTGCCCCGAATTCCTTCACACAGTGGCCTTCTCCACACTGACTCATCTTGGAGGAAGTTTTTGTGCCTCTGAGAAGGATGTGCTGTGCCTGTTGCCTGCAACACTGGTAAAATGGGCATGAGTCGTTCCTTTGCAAGAGCTAGGCTTGGAGAGAAGCAGAACAAGGTGTTCCACACATACAGATAGGATCAGGGACCTCCTCGGATTCCACTGATCATCCTTCTGCTGATACCGCCAGACTCCATGGTGCCACTGAAGGACTATTTTCTTCTAGTTGGCATTTTTCATGTCCTACCAGATTCTTGGCTCCATATCTCCTACTTACTGACAGCTAAAAATTCAGCTTTCACAAAAGCTCACCTCAATGGCTTCATCTTCCTTCCCCAGCCTGCTTTCTCAGGCCTGTCACCCAAATAGGTACTCATTTCTTAGTCCCTGGCAGTTTACACCATCCCCACAGAATGCTCCTCTGCAGCTCCTCTCACTCAGCATTCCCTGAGGACACCAGGATGTAGTTCATGCACTCTCTCTCAAGTCACCCCTGTCCTTGTCATGCCTGCTGCCAACAAGGTTCATACTCTAGCTATTCCCATCCTCAACTAACACAAAATATTGCTTCCTGCCTTTGCGGTTTTCATTCTCGTTCCTTTCCTTCCCTCTTTCCTTCCCTGCATGCCATCCTCTCACTGTGCTCCTGCCTCTCCTCACTTATTCCCACACTCCTCTCTTCATCATCAGATTGGATCTCATAGACCCACTGGCCAGACTAGCCACTGCTTCTCACTCTGGCCCTGAATAATTCATGGACCTCAAGTTATCTTCTACAAAAGCAAAATAAAAACAAAATCTTCTTCCAATGGCTAGGCCAATAACAGCAAACCCTTAATTCAACAGTCTGTCTCCCCTAGCCCAGCTGTCCAGTGTGGTCCATATCACATGCTCCCACAAGGCATAGGGTGTTTAGAAATTTGGGATAAGGAAGTACAGCATGGCTTCCACAGGTCACCCATTAATGAGTAGCAGAGCTAGAACCCAGGAATGTGATGCTAAATCCAACATTACTTCAACTATGCTTCAGATGAAGAAAAAATTCCATCCTCAGGTGAGAATGTTGGTCTTCAACAACCTGAATTCTGGGTGTGGGGGGACTGGTTAGAAATAAAGAATTAGGGCCCCTCTAGGATACTGAGTCACAATCTTCATTTTAATAAGATCTTAGGTAATTTGTATGCATATTAAACATAAGGAGCACCAATCCAAGGACTTCAGTCATACCTCCCAACAGACCAGAGGCTTCAGAACCCAGGGATGTATTAGTCAATTTATAGTGGTGTGCAGAGAGCTCTCTGTAGCACAATAGATGATAAATCTATTTTATTTACTGACAGTCTCATTAAACAGTCATTTCCCTTAATTATTTTTGTCTTCTATAAATGGCTATTTAAGTTACTCATTGTTTAGTTTTCTTTAAAGGTGGCTACTCTAAAGGCGACTCCAAGGCACAATTTGTGGCTATTGTATCCTTCACGCACTCAAGATGCCACAGTGGAATTTCAAAGCATGAGAAGAATGGAATAAATACAGACAAATCAGAAACACGGCTCCTGATCCATCCCCCACCCACCAAGACACCTGCACAGTGTTCTGAGTTATTCTTAGACTGACATGCCACCTCTGGATTGTCATCCAGCTGCTATTCTTTACAATCCAAAGAAAGACAGGCTAGAAGCTTAGAAGTGGGGATGCAGATGCACCTCTCAACTTCCAGTCTCAGAGACAGGAAGAAAGAATCCTTGGAAAGTGACTAGAAAGTCTGGACTTGGCCTTTTGGTAGATGAAGGCCAGGCGAGCAAAAATGGGAAGAGACAGTCTCTGTTTACCTCATGCTGAAAGGAAGCAGATGTGTGTGCCTAACATAATATATGTTAATAATTAATATATGTTAATATGTTAGTATTAAAGAGCTTCCAAAGGCAGTGACGGCACTGCAGCTGCACAGGGTCTGAGCTTTGCTATGAGTGCACCTGCCCAATGTGCATAGCGCAGCACCTGGAGCCTTAAATGTTCTGTAGTTCAGGACAGTTATGGAGCAAAGCCAAATGAGGAAGTAGATTCCTTCTTCTTCCTCAGGATATGAGTGTGCTCAAAACACATAAAAACCCTTTGACTCTGCCTTCATTTAAAAAGCACAGTTATTCCTAAGGTTTTTCCATTTCCTACCACAGACAGCTTCCTGTTCAAATATAGTAATTTAAAATATCCATCCACAATTCTTAGCGTCTGCTCTGTACAGAGCACCATATTTTGACATTCCAAGAAAAAATTTAAATAACGAAAGAGTGAAAAAGGAAGAAAAAAGAAATGGAGATGAGAGAAGACTAAAATATTCTTTGGTGGTACTTTATTGAAAAGTTAATAATGCATAAACTCCAAAAATATTTACATGAGAAGATTCTTGTGTTGGTTAATTGATAGTCTCCACATTTTTAGTACAGAACTGTTGGCAATAGCAATTGAAAACAATTAGTGCATTCATTCTATACCAATTATTGTAAAGGTTAATAGCATTTTGTTTTGAGTAAGATCTGCACTAGTACTTCTGTGGTCTGTGATGTTCTTTGCACTTTTTGCAAACCTGAATAGCTTTGCGTATGACTTGCCCAGTGCTCAGTTCTGATGCATCATTAAATAAAAGATTATTTACTGAATCAATGAATCAATTTGTATATTTTATGAAAATTTTGTGAATGTTTTAAAAAATGTTCAAATTTCATATATTCTGCACTTTTTAAGCTTGAGTTGGGTTAATTCAGTGAATAGTTGGTTGTACTGATAATTTTATTTAAGAAACAGTGGTATCTTGGCTCATAAATTTAACTTTCCACAATTCTGCTCACAATCAAATTGCAAACATAGTACATGGAATGAATTCTTCAACCAGAATCACAGCAAGAAGTAAGTTTGGGAACCAAAGCACCACTGTTAAGCAATGATCCATTACCTAGAAGGTCAGGATGAACTCCTATCTTGAACTACAAGTAAGTAAACCACCCAGTAGAACAATGAGCTAAAGATATGAAGAAGTAATTTACAAAACAAAGAGAATACATAGGAACATAAGAAAAGATGCTCCCCTTGACTAGCATGGAAACACAAAGCACACAGGAAATACCATGTTTAATAACCTGATGGACAGCAATCAGAAAAAATGGCATGGCATGGTGCGTAAGTCAGGTGGAACAATGGATGGAACTAAAAGACACTGTAGTGAGTAAAATAAGCCAGACACAAAAAGACAATAAACAAAGAGATAGAGGTCAATCTAAGCAGAAAAGAATGGTTACCAGAGATTGGGCAGGCTGTGGGAGTAGAGTCAGGGGAGAAAGAAGGGTAGTTTGGATTTGATCAATGCTTGTTAGATGCATGTATGGAAATATCACAGTGACTCTCACCAGTTCATGCAATTAATATATGTTAATAATGAAAATTAATAAGTAAGTGGAATCAACTTGAGTTCAAGTCTAGCTCTGGCCAATGTATACCCCAGGGCAATATTGTTAATTCACAGGGCCCTGAAAAGGAGAAATAGCATTAATACCTACCATGTCGAGTTCTTGTGAGCATTAAATTATTTTTTAAGGCATGCCCATTTGATAAATACAGCTATTACTAATATCTAGTGCTGAGGAAGGTGCTGAAGCAGATACTTCTACTGTAAGCATGGTCAGGGCAACCCAACTGGAAGATAATTAAACATGTGTGTAGTTTATGACTTTGCGTTTGTTTCTGAGAATTGTTCTCTTAAAAAAAAAAATTATGTTTGTTTCATTCTCAGATTCATTGCAGTGTTATCTATGATTTAAAAAAAACTTGGAAATGACTCAGTTGAGAAATGGCTATCTATAACTTTAGTTGCTTACTATATAACACTGAAAATATTAAAGTAGATTTCTGTGTACTGACATAGACTGATCTCTAGGATATTTGGTTTAGTGAAAATAGCAATATCCATATATTATAGACTTTGTGATATTGTTCATTTGAATTATGAGTATGTGGTTGTGTGTATATATGAAATTTTAGGGAACATTAATATTTTTTATTTATT
>NW_004524593.1:1939436-1943936 GCF_000260255.1 Octodon degus | reverse complement strand
GTGGGCCATCTACCTTGAGCTCATCCTTGAGGCAGGGAAGATTTGTCCTAAGGCTGCAGCTACAGCAGCTTCCATTGCCACTACTCCATCCTCCATGGTTCCTGCCACCCACTCACTGACACAGCCCAATGCTGAGCCCACACTTCTGGGGAGAGAAAGATTTTACCTAGACGAGGAAACCTTGGGTGTGGAGGGTCAGGGGAAATGCAATAAGGCCTTGGACCCTTGTGGCTGTGGAGTTACCATAGGCCACACATTCTGGAACAAAATTTAAAATGTAGCCTGAATTACACTGTAGATTTGTTTTGCCAAAATTTAAAAAGAAAAAAAAATAGGTGAACTATTTTGATCCAGAATTTATACTGTTTTCTAGGATTCATGAAATTGAATGTAAAGTATTTTCTACTGTGGAAGTCAGTGTGGAGATTCCTCAAAAAAACTAAAATTAAGGCTTGCAAGATAGCTCAGTTGATTTGCTGGCTTAGGCAAGGACAGGGGCCAGGGTTTGATCCGAGCACCATGTGCAGTGCCAGCCCCACCCCTGGGCATGCTGAGCTGGTGACTAAGTGCAGGTGTGGTGGTGCATGCCCATAACCCCAGCGCTGGGGAAGCTGAAAAGCAGGAGGATCACTACCATTCTGAGCTGCGTGGTGAGACCCTGTACCAGCTACATGAAAAACAAACAAAACACCTAAAAGTAGAGGTTCCATTTGACCCAGCCATTTTCCTTTTTGGTATCTCCTCAAAGGAATTAAAAGTATCACACCACACCACGATATACGCACACCCCTGTTTATAGCAGCACAGTTTGTAGTAGCTAAATCTTGGAAACAGCCCAAATGCCCATCAACTGATGCACTGATAAAGAAGACATGGCTTTTTTGTACAAAGGAGTAATACTAGGCCATAAAGAAAGATAATCTTGAGCCATTTCTAGGTAAATGGATCCACCTTGAGACCACACTCCAGTGACATAGATCAGATGCACATGTTCAACCATTGATGGTTTCTCTGGTGTGAGAAACTAAAAGGGTAAATAAGGACCAAAATGTGTGATAGATATTGGGAAACAGGAGGAAAATGCTGAAGTAGGAAGGAATCTAGGGAAGGGGGAGAGGGAAAGGAAAGGAAGGAAAAGGAAAAGAAGAATAGAGGAAAAATGGAAGCAAAACTTTTGTAAATGAAGAGGGAAGAGGGCTGAGGGCAGGGGGGAAAAGAATCAAGATATATCATGCACACATATAAATTCCCTAGGATGAATGTTATTATTATGTATATCTAAAATGTACCAATAAAAGTAATTTCAAAAGAACTTACTAAATAAAAAAGAAATGAAGATTGACTTCAATTTTAGGAAGATGAGGATACTGCTTATGAGGTCTTAGAGGGAAAAAATGTTGATCCATTCAATCCAGAATAAGCTGCTCACTTTGGCAGCACATATACTAAAATTGGAATGATGCAGAGAAGATTAGCATGGCCCCTGTGCAAGGATGACATTCAAATTCGTGAAGCGTTCCATATTTTTAAATAAAGCAGACCCACATGTGTAAATATCATATTGTATCCCTAGTGTAAGAACTCAAAAGAAGAAATAAAAATTAAAAGAGTATAACACAGCTAAATGGAAAACAAGAACTTAAGGATTAAACAATGAACAGAGAGAAAGGAGAAAAGTTAGGAAATATGGCAGGGGCAAAACCATACATTTATATACACAAGATGGTTAAGGCAATGGGCCTGAGAGTCTCCATCAGGTTTTTGAAAATAGCAGTTAATGGGTAGAACTCTCACCCTGACCTACTCTATATGCTGATATCTGTGAACTAAGCAACTATACTGAGGATAGCAATCAATACGTAATACTAAAACCATGTTTGAAATACCTGTCATTTTGATCTTCTGTGTACTTCTTCTCATATCATATCAATTATTGCTATACTCTCTTTAAAGTAAATGTTTGTTTTTTAAAAAGTAATAAAAGAAAACAAGAGACCAGAAAAAAAATGTCATAGGATTGTCCTACTACAATGTTGTATATGGTTGGACTTCTAAATTTCTGTGTAAAAATGTGTAATTGTTTTTTCACATTCCATAGGGATCTAAATTTTAGAATATCCAAAGTTGTTGGAAAATAGCCGTTCCATGTTATGTCTAAAGCATTTGATATTCAGACAGATAATGATGTTAAGCTCAATTGTCTCTGTTATAGGGTAATAATATCATTAAGTTTCTTTTCTGGATGTTTAACAACTAAAGTTTGCAGATCAAAAATTAGGGAAATAGAGGGACTACACGAGTAGCTAATATTTTGGCCCTAGCCCTTCAAGGTCAGTGAGGACTCAGGACATAAGAGAACTTGGGCTGTGACATCCTGTAACTCAGTAGTATCCCAAATTTTCTGATCAAGGAGATTATGGGGGTCACAGAGGAAAGTGATCAGCAGTGTATATTGTGCCTAAGGAGAGTCACCTAGAGACGAAACATTCTCTCAGGCTTTCACAGAGAGCAAATTGGTCAAGCACTGGCTATGACTTATCCAGATAGATGACACTGACAAAAGATCTACAAGATACTGTACATGGTTTCAGGGTAAATCCTGAGGGGATCTGACTGACCTTGTCAGATACAAAAGTTACATTTTTAGTTATATAGGTCTCACTTTAACTTGATCTTAACCACCCAGCAGAAAAGTATGACCATGAGGTATAAAAAGTAATGCTGTATTAATATATTGCACTGTAAAAGACTTAAGTCAGCACCTTCTGACAATTGCCCGTTCTGCTGATACAACCCACTACTATTCTGGACTATTGGACTATATGGGTTATTTTGCTGAATTCAAGTACCTACAGTCTTTAGACTGGCTTCAAGTATGAAAAGGTCCTTTAAAGACTTCTCCAAATACAGCTTCTCTAACTGCAGTGGAATACCCATGTCTGACAAAACAAAATAAAAATGTGGGATATAAATAAAGGACCATTTTGTAGTGAAAAAAAATGCATATACAAGATAGTTAGGATACACATACAGACACTTTCTCTTCAATGAGAAGAAAGGTTTGTGCTAATATTGTTTAGACAAGATATCATGTCTACATCTTGTCCTCTGAAAAACTACTAAGAAGACAATATGCAATGCATTAATTATTGTAAGTGTCCTACTAACCTGTTTTGAAGCTGTTTCACCGCCATTTTATCTTTTTTCTCATTAAAATGAATAAAAGATTTAAAAATTCCAGAATAAGACAAAAATAGATGTCACTCCAATGATTGTGTGTATATGTGTATGTGTGTGCGTGCGCGCATGTACGTGTGTGTGTGTGCGTGTGTGTGCGTGCATGTGTGATGTTGTGAGTATCTGGCAAAAATAGATGATTCCTTAGGAAAATGTTATATTGAAATGTGTTAATACCAAATACCATACTTGCTTTATTCCTGCAAAACATTTTAAAATAATATTTCCTGGACAAATGGAAAGGCATGACATTAATTGACTGAACACTGCCACTAGATTGTTATTTTTATAAATCTAAGTTTCTTTATCTAACAATAAAAATGTTGAGCTAGAGATCCATATGATCTTCTCTGCTTCTTTAGCTTATGACTGCATTACTTGAAGGAAGATCTCAAGAGATATTTTTCCCAAGAATTGTGAGTTTCCAGTGCTAACCTGGGTAACAGTGAAGAAGGCATGCTTACAAAACCTCATGCCATGGGGGGAATTTGCTGCCTCGGGGAATCAGCACTCACAGCCACCTGCTCAGTCCCATCCCAAAGTCCGTACAATTATAATTTGAAACCAATGGGGTAAAGTGTTAGTATAAAGTTTTGATTTTGCAAAATTCCCTTCTTTAAGGTGGGTGTATTAAAGATGTTTGCGGATAGCAGATCAGATAAGTTACAAGGATTGGACAAACTTTAAATTCAGTAACAAATGTCAGAAAGGCATACGTAAGGTTTGGGCACCAAGGAAAGTTTAACACAGTTCAGGTTTTGTTAATAAATTATAGGGTCCAGGAAAGGAAGGCACTGCCTTATTCAATACTCTGCCTTGAATTTGGGATGCTCTGTACAGTGCTGTCCCCCCTCCCTGCACTGGGAGAGCAGCAACAGGCCTGAGAGTCTCCAGCAATGAAGGCCATGGTGACAACAAAACAACTTAAAGGTGTATGGGAAGGACCAAGGTCTCTGGCCACTCCTACCTGTGGACCTCACACCACCGTCCTCCCTAGCTCAGGTGTTTCACAGCATCTCTGAGCTGAGGATGCCTGGCCTGACTAAACCCAGTAGGATAGGGAACCACCGTGTCCAACAGAACCACTTCCTAAAGAGTCTACTAGCAATTTGTTCTCACCCAAGTGAGAATCTCATTCTCAGTGACTCATCTACTCAGCGCTTCAGGTTCCAGCTCCCTGGGGCCACACAGTTCAATTTTGATCCCACATATACAAAATAAGTCAAGAAACTGGATACTGGGGCCGGCAAGATAGCTCAGTAG
>NW_004524593.1:1901822-1939336 GCF_000260255.1 Octodon degus | reverse complement strand
TCAAACTGGTAGGACAGTTCCAATAATTAACACATTGCATACTGCCTTCCTAGTGGTTAACTGCTGTACAAGATGCAGACATGATATCCTATTTACAAACACTATTACAACAAATCCCTCTATTCATTAAGAGAATGTAACTATATATCTATCCTAACCATATTGAATACATAGATACAAAATGGACATTCATCTGTATCCCCTTTTGTGTTTAGTTCCATCATTTGAATATTATAGGTGTGTAAACTCAGCAAAATATTCTAAAAGAGTCCAGTAGCCCATAATAGTATGGGGTCTTCTATTTAACTGGCAATGTCAGAAATTGTTGACCTGACTCCCCTATAGCTCAACATAACAGCATGGCTTTATTTCTTATATTTCATTTTTATACTTTTCTGCTGGTTGGTTAAGACCAAGATAAAGTAAGACCTATGCAACAAGAGTAGTAGCTTTTGGATCTGATAAGGTCAGTCAAATCTAGGGGATATTAATTCTAAAGGAGGTATTAGTATTGGGTGTAGTAGTCAAAATTTTATAGTATTTATATTCATTTTTGCAATGTTGTTATTGTTTGAATAATTAAAATTTAGTGGAGGATGAAGAATTATTGTTTAATGTATAGAGTTTCAGTTTAAAATGATGAAATATTTCTGCAGGTATATAGTAATGATGGTTGTACAACAATATAAATGTCTTATTAGTATATTTATATTAAATTGTACACTTTAAAAATGGTACAATTGGTTATGTACATTGTACTGCAATAAAAACTTTAATAGATGAACATCTCTTTCACTATAGGTGTGACCACAGGAAGAGTCTAGTTATGGGTCAGTCTGCACCACAGAGGGCAAAGCCAATGACATTTAAACTGATTCTTAAAAGGAGCACAAGACTTGGGTGGAAAGTCTTGGAGGACAGAGCAAGCCAGCTGCGAAAGGAGAAGCTGGGGTGGGGGGTTTGCCTAGAGAAGTCTTAACACAAGATGGGAAGCAATATCAGATACAAGTTCTCCAGGAGCTCCAGCAGTGCCCACTGATGGAAAGTGGCATTGATACGAGGAGAGAGGGAACCTTAATCCCCTAGCTCCCCAGTTCCTCTTTCTACAATCAGAAGCCCTGTAGAGATAGCTTCAAAAATGAGGGGGGTGGAGGGAAGGGTCCAAAAAGCAGCATTCCATAATGGCTTGTCTTTTCACTTCAGTAGGCTCCTCTTTCAGAGCATCCTCACACCTGGAGGGAACTTGATTTCTCTCTGAGAATCTGCCTTTCAAGTAGATTAAAAACTATTTTCATGAGTTGCAGCTGTTTACATGCAAAGCTGTCGCTCAGACGATGTGTGCCTTCCTGGGACACCCGCAGAGGCCTATCAGGGGCTTTTTTCATTTGGGGGCAATTTCCTTTCAGTCCTTGTGCAGTGTGTCTGAGCAAAGGAAGGGGGTAAGGGGACAGCAGGGTATGCTTATCATTGCTCTAACAAAGTGAAAACAAACCTGTAGACAGGGGAATTGCGTGGGGCTAGAGCAAGGATGTAGAATCTCCTCCACCTGGGATGAAGGAAGGAAAGGCTCCTTGTGGGCCATCTACCTTGAGCTCATCCTTGAGGCAGGGAAGATTTGTCCTAAGGCTGCAGCTACAGCAGCTTCCATTGCCACTACTCCATCCTCCAGCTCCCTGGGGCCACACAGTTCAATTTTGATCCCACATATACAAAATAAGTCAAGAAACTGGATACTGGGGCCGGCAAGATAGCTCAGTAGAAGAAGCGCTTGCCTGGCAAATGCAAGGGCCTGAGTTCAATCTCCATTTCCGCAAAAAATTAAAATAAAATAATAATAATAATAATAATAAAGAAACTGGATACTCACCTCCAAATAGCCATAAATTGGGGTTGTTATTAAAGATTATTCCTCTATATCCTTTCTTGGATTTAGAAAACTGTCTTTCACAGAAGGCAGGCTTCATTTTTCTTTTCTTTTTGCACAACTCGGCAGCGAATGTGAGTGTAGAAGTTCGTGTTGGCTTGGCCTAGCACACAAAGCCTGAAGCTGCCTGTGATCAAGTAGGCCAAGTGCGTTCCTTGTAGTGGGTGCCCAGTGTGCAGCGGCTGTGCACAGTAAGCTCCTTGCTGGTGTGCACACTCACGCTTGCATGGTAGCCCCAAGCGACCTTGAAACCACTGCTTCCCAGTGGAAAGCAGCTTCCACTTCATGTATCTAACCTCCTTTGCCCCTAACCCAGGCTCTACACTGGCATATGGGTGCCTCGGGGAAGCCCCAGTGCATGGGGGTGGGGGTTCACATTAGGCAGGTCATCATGTCCCTCCAAACCAAGCCACCGAATAAGTAGCATGTGATTGAGGCCTTGTGCAGGGCCAAGTTCCTGCCACCAGAAGATACTTCCCCAGCTTCCCCAAGCTCAGTGGAGAAGAATTTGAAGACATGGAGACCAAAGCACCTCATCATCCCTGATAGCTATAAGGTAGAATACATCATGGATGGAGGGCCCCCAAAAGCAGTGGGCTTTACATTCCTGAAGGCTTCCACAGTGCCTCCCCCAACTTAACAAGTTCATCGATAAATCCTATTGTTGCCCTCCCAAAAGGCCTGAAAATGCTAAAAAGTTCTAAAAAAACAAAACAAACAAAAAAAACCAACAATGATCTGCAAATATGATTTCTCATATTTAGGGTATTTCTAGTCTACACAAAATTCTTGAAACACTCATTTCATTTACACTGATTTCAAAAATAAATGTGTGCTAGAGCTCTTTAGGAACACTATCAAAATTCCTTGTTGCAATTCCAAACAAGTTAGAATCATTGGCTCATTTTCCTATCTTTCTTCTATTTCCAAAACACTTTAACTATCTTGCATTTTCTTAATATCCTCTGAATGCAGTGTTGATTCCTATTCTGTATCACAGAACTGCTTATATATTTTAAAGGCTGCCAGGGCCGCTGCTATGCATTTCCACTTCCCCAATATCTACTTGAGTGCCTGCTGGATGCGTGACCCCTTGCAGCACATGAAAGACATGAACAAGACCGCACACAGTTGGTGAGCTTTGACCATAGTGCAAAATGGTACAAAATCTCCAATTTGTAAACACTGAATACAGACTTCCCCAAAGCTGGTTTGTATCACTTGCCTTCCATGCAGGCAGAACTGAAACTGACACCCTACCCTTCCTTTCACAAGCCTGCAAAAGGCCAGGAAATGCTGAGGTATATTCATTGGTATTTCATCGCCTCTTATTAAAAACTTAATTTGTTCAAGGTAAATAAAATGTTGCTTGTGTAAGTAATTAATCAGGAATTGCATGGAAGGTTTATTATGAGGCCAATAGTAAGAAATCTCCCGGGGTACCTGGCATACTCTCTCAGTAAATAATTATTTAAAATTATTTACTAAATTAAGTCATTCCTTTTGTGATATCTTTGAGACTTCAAGTAATTGGTTGGGCTCGCTTTGGTTTGGTATTTTATAAAGAAAAAAATAATGCTATATAATGAATTAACTATGCAATTAACTACAAATTTAGCACTTCAGAAACACATTTTTAATGACTAAGAACAGGTACAAAGAGCCCCGTGTGTCTCTTTGTTTAACAAAAAAAAGGCACAATTTTTCCACCTTGTTTAATGTAGCAAGGCTGTGAAAGTGTTTGCCCAGCAAAACTGACTATTTCATATCTACAGATGCTCAGAGACACTGAGCCACAGCCACAGGCTCTGCCCTGGGATCAAGGTGACAACTGCTTTGACCTAAGCAGGGCTATCTCCTTCATACACAAAAGGGCAGACTCTCTTGAGGAGCCTTCCCTGCATCCTGCCAGGCTTGAGGAGGAGGGACAGTGACAGAACACCTCGAGATGGATCATGGAAAGTGAAGTTTGGGTTAACTAAAAGCTTTAATTACCTGGATTTCATGCTGTTATGTTAATTTTTTAGAGTAAAATGCAAACCATTACATTTTTTAAAGGAAGAAAGGAACTGGATGTTAGCTCGCCGACCACAGTGCAAGAGTTTATTATGTCACTTTATGCTCTTGCACACATTTTGGGCTCATAGTCAGGTAACAGGAGGGAAGCATCTACCATCTGTCACATACCAGGCTGTGGGGTCTTCCAAAAGTGTGCCACCTCATGTAACTTTCGTGACAATTTCTTGATGTTGGTGTGGTAAGTGTAATGTTACTTGGAGAAAGTTAAAGACCTTTCTTGTGCCATGTAATTTGTCTGTAGCACAGCCAATCTAGGCCCTCCTCCATGGCTTCAAACATACATGCACACATGCACAGGCAGGTGTACAGAGAGAAATCCACAGTGCACACAAAATTCTACCTGGATGTTTGGAGCACATTCTCTACCTTGGCTTCACACATAGTTGTCCAAAGTTCAAATGGTTCTAACGCTACCGCCACAGATCTCTTACTTGTTAAGGTTGTGAAGTTAGGTGCTTTAGTATAATTTCTACAGGTAAGAAAATAAACATCTTTGTTATAGAACATAATCATTTTTCCAGCAAGGGTTGAAATTGGAAAGCTTACATTTTCAATTTAAATAGACACATTGGCTAATCAGAGTGCTCATCCGGTAATGTGCCAAGAAATTAAGATACCGCTTGCTCAGTGGCATCTCATTTTGCCCCTAGACATTGGCATTGCTGTACAGACTTGATTTTTCTTCCCATGCCAATTCCAGTGACTCCTGTTCAGCTTTTCTGTACCTCTTTGCAGTCTTTAATCCTACTGAGCACCCCACTGCTACATTCAGCAGCCTCGTTAGCACCTCCCATGTGCCAGGCACTCTGCCTGGTGCTCAGACAAGACTGCACATTCAGAGCACTACAGCATCAAGTGATGCCAACACCAGAGGAGTTCACACCAATTCAGGGTGAGGATGAGACAGGGGTGGGCTCAGATGGCAGTAGGGGGCCTTTGGAACCATAGCAATATTTTCTTGTATTATTCTAAGGACAACTAGAAGCTACTATGTTTTTTGTTTGGGGGCTTTTTGTTGTTGTTTGAAATTATGGTTAGATTTGTATATTATTAGTCAGCTTTCCCATTGCTAGGATCAAATAACCCAAAATCCACAATCTAAAGTAGGAAATTGTTTATTTGGCTCGCAGTTTTGGAGGATTCATTCCTTGGTCATCTGATTGCAAAGCAGAAAAACCAAGGCAGAAGGGCACTGAGAGAACAAGTAGTGCCCTGGAAGCAGAGCAGGCCAGCAGTGCCACAGAGGAAGGGGTCAGGAGCCCAACCTAGACCTCCATGACCAACCCGGAAACACCAGGAAATGCTCCTTCTTGATCCCCTAGGCAGCTCCCAAGCCAAGCCAGTTGATGATTAAGCCTACCCATTACAACTTGCACGTTTACCCAAAGATTACTCAGTTATGTTAAAAACAAAAAAAAAAAAAAAAAAAGAAAGAAAAGAAAAAAGAAAGAAAGAAAGAAAGAAAGAAAGAAATATAGTGGATGGATTGGAAGGTGGTGAGAGTGGCCCCAAAAGGCCATCTAGGAGGTGACTGTAACTGTTTAGTCAGGAGAAAATGATTACCAGACCCTGAATAACAACAAAGGAGAGTGAAGAACTGCACAGACGCTGTGGGTATATTACACATGATGGTTAGGACTTGATGAGTGGAGAGGGAGTGGGATGACTTGTTTGTCCGTGGTGAGATAGGGAAACTGTGTCTGAGCCATGGTATGGAGTGGGCTGAGGGACACACGCAGTGGGCTCTGTCCTGTGCATGTTAAAGGCAGTATCTATGGCTCAGGAAGCCATCTAGCATAGAGTGACATAACTGGTAGTTGTGGATGGTTTCTTAAACCAAAAGAATCACTGAGATTCCTGTAGGAGAGACTATAATAATAAACAAAGAGGTCTCACCAGATATCTCCTTAAATCCTACTAGTTTTCCATCCCTGTAATTTCTTATTAACTTTAATATTATTGTTTTGACCTAAAATGACCCCCAAATGTCTATCTCATGTGTTCAGAGATAGACTTTCGGCAGGTCATTGGCTCATGAGAGCTTTAATAGCATCAAGCAGATTCACCCACTGGTGACATCTTCATTTGACCACATTACTGGAAGGTGACAGAAACAAAAGGTGGAACCAAATTGAAGGAAATGGTTCACCGATGCCTGACCTCAAGGACTATTTCAGGTCCCCAGCCTCTTCTTTTCTCTCTCTTCCTCAGTCTCTGGTTCCTAGCCACCATGACGCAAATCAGTTTTGCTGTACCATACCCCTCCTCTATGGTGTCTCTGCCTTGCCACAGACCTGAAAGGAATAGAGCCAGCTGACCAGGGACTGAAACTATCAGCCACAATAAATCTTTCTTCCGCTAAATTGTTTTGGCCACTTGTGATGATCACAACTGTCTGCTCCCATGGGTTTTATTCTCTCACTTCCACTTACCTTTCTCAACACTACTAATTTTCCTAATGTTTTACTCCTGTAATATTATTTTTCACCTCCAAATCCTACACTGTCACCCCCTTTTATGCCCTGTAAGGTACAATCACTTCACCCAGGAAGTGAGGGCCAAACTGGTCTCAGGTTGCATAGATGTGTTTGCTGCTGCCCTCTCTGGGTTCCACTCCATCAAAGATCTTATCTGCAACCTTGATGAAGACATTTAAACTTCCCCTCCTCCACTTCTTCACCTATTACATTCTGGGAATGAATGATGAAAGGATTCTTCTTATATAGAATAAAAGACTATACCTCTGTAGAAAGAGACAGCCCTCTATCCCTGGACATTAGCTTCCCCAGTCTTCACAACTGGTGGCAGTGATGCCAATAGACCAATGAACTACGAGGTTGGTGTGGAGATGGTAAAGGAGACACATGTTAGGCCTAAGGAGGGAAACATTTCAACAGCCAATCAATCATCAGACAAATGAGGCCTTAGTTTATCTCAGAAGTACTTTATGGAAATTCTACTCAGATTGTTAATTGTTCAAGTTATTTACAGCTAATTGATCAGTAATAGGTGTACAAATATTTGCCTACCACTATGCACCAGCCTGGCGGAGAAATAGAGTCTGTGGTCCCATAGAGCCAAAACAGTGAATCAACTGACTCAATTCACATACAGGAGAGATCCCTGGAGCTGGCCAGAGGTGTGAATAGCAAAATTCATTTAACAAGATTGCTAATATTTCTTCTGTTCTAGGTACTATCTAGATATGAGACAAAACATTGAAGAATGCAGGAAAAATCAATGCTCTTGTGATGCACCTAAAGGAAGGAGACAGGCAATAAACAGAACAAACCACTCACATACTATGTCAAAAGGTGCTAAGTGCCATGTAAAACACACAGAACCAGCTAAGGACAGTGAGTGGGCTGGGGGATTACAATCGGACATAAAGCCACCAGGGAAGGCTTCCTACACATTGCCCTCGGAGGCAAAAGTTGCAAAACACCCAGGGGATGCCTGAAACCACAGGTAGGATCAAACTGTATGCTCTCTATAATGCTTTCCCTCTACTTTCATATCTATAATAAAGTTTAATTCAGAAGTTAGGGGCACAGTGGGAAATTAATGACAACAATAAAATAGAACAATTTTAATAATAGACTGTAATAAAGCAGCCAGCATCAGTACTCCTGTATTTGGGGACCTTGAGTAGAATAAGAGTTTCTTGAACGTGAGCACTGCCATGCCCCACACCACGACAGCTGAGCTGATCACTTCGGAGGCTAGGAGGTGGCCAGCCCCTTGGGGAGTGGGCAGGTGGAGTAGACAGTGGGTATGCTAGATGGTTACGACGCACATCCGGGGCGGATGGATTGGGATGGTGAATGATTTCACCGCACCGCTCAGAACAGCACACAATTTAAAACCTATGAAGCATTTATTGCTTCAGTGTTCCATTTCACATTTAGACCATGGTTGATCATAGGTAAGTAAGTTGTAGAAAGTAAACACAGATAAGAGTGCATTACTGTGCTAAAAAGTCATAACTCGACAAGGACTTGGAGGAGATGAGAAGTGAATTAGGTAGGTTCCTGGGGAAAGAGTTTCAGGTTACCAGGAATAGCCAGCACATACGCCCTAGGCAGGAACTAGCTGAGACTGCTCAAGGAACAAGACAGCTGCCCATGTAGCCACAGCAGACATGGAGCAGGTAGAGATGGGGGACAGGAAGTCAGAGCAGCAATCCTGGGGAGGAATCACCCAAGCAGGTGCAGGGGCCAGGGATTCAATTCCTGGCCTGCCATGCCGCCCGCAGGGCATGCTGAGACTGCAGTTAAGACTGGGAGTAGTGGAGCATGCCTGTAATCCCAGATCTTGGGAAGCTGTAAATAGGTGCGTCACTCGGAGTCTGATCTACTAGTGAGACCCTGAACACCCTGTAGACCCTTCCCTAAAATACAAAAAAAAAAAAAAAAAATAGAGAAGATGGTGGGGCCAGGACAGTGGCCCATGCAGTTGAGGTACACCACTGTACTCTGGACAGACTTTACAGATAAAAGAAGCAAAATTTATAGACAGATTAGATGTAGAATCCATGAGAGAATAGGAGCAGCCAAGGTTTTGGGTGGCAGCTTCCATCCAAAAAGGCAGTTTTACTTATTGAGTTGGAAAAATAGAGGTGGGAGATGTTTGCCGAAATAGAATACAGAGTTCATCTTTGAACTCATTAAATTGTGATGTCCATTAGACTTTGGGCAAGAATGCTGTGAGGTCAGCTGTGTACAGGGGTCTAGAGCTCAAGAGGAAAGTCTAAGCTTAAATCTGGAGCCAGGTAACAAAGACCTTCTTCTGGAATAACAGTAATAAACCAGTTCATTCCTGCCTGCCATCCTCACTATCAGCCAGAGGTGGTGTATATTAATAGCTTCTGTATGCTCAGCTAATTTATTCTCAGTGCCTCATTCACAGTAACCCCATGAAGTGACCACTATAATCCCCATTTTTACAGATGAAGACCCCAAGGTCTAGAGGACTTGATGGTCTTACTCGAGCTCACACAACAAGCTCCTCCCCCAGGCTGTAAGGAGCCATTAACAAATTAAGAATGCACCATCACATGTCTACTTTGGATCAATTGCTCTAAATCTGGCACCGCAGCTATAACAGGATGGCAATAAGGCAATGAGGAAACCGTTGCAACAATCTGCATCCAACAAAGAGAAGTTATGGGATGAAATCCAGCTGCGCTTGCAGATACAGGAAGGGGAAGCAGGGCCAAAGAATTACTAAGAAGCACGACATGGCTTGGGACCCACTAACTTGGGAACAGAAGGGAAAAGCCCATGATGATGCCAATGGGCCTCTGGTTGAGAACTGGGGCCAGAACAAGGTACCTCTCACGAAGGCAAGGAACACAGGAGAATGGTCAGGAAGTGAGTCCTCAGTCAACATGGCCCTTCACCTAAAGGTGAAACAGAAGGAGAAAAAGCTGCACAAGACACTGTAATCAACATTGAGTCCTCCAGTGAGGCTTAGGAGGTGAGCTTTCCTTTGTACAAGGGTGCTATTAAGATTCCCACCAGACAAACACGTTGCTCCTAAGACCCAAGCTCTGCAGTACTTCAAGTTCTGTGAGGGCAGGACCTGGGCCCATGCCCTGCACTACCAGCTATGCACAGTGGCTACTTAACACAATAAACCACACATCCCCCAACCCTTCTTTTTGCCATTTATTGAACGTATTTGCAAGGTTGTTTTTTTTTTTTTTTTTCAGGTGCAAGCACATTGTGCAGTTGGGTTGAATAAGCTGAATAAATCCATTCAGGGCTTCGGAGGAGTTCTTTTCCTTCTTCTTTCTTATTCCAACTTATAACAAGTAACAGCCCACTTACTTCTCCACAACTCGCTACTCCCCACCACCCCTATTGTCTGCCCTGACTGGGATAATGGGTAATTGTGTTTCAACATGCATTATGCTAAAATGCTTCTCTTTGCCTGGCTTCAATCTTTATCAGAAACCCAGATCCTAATCTAACTTCATTGCCATTAAGCAGCCAAACCAGCTGCAGCAGTGGGCCAGGCAGGCAAAGGGAAAGGCAGACGAGAAGAGCAGCATTTCTGCAAGAAACAAAAGAATCATCGCCAAGCGACCCAGCATGAAGAAGGAAAAAGAAACACTCCCGGAGCTGACTAAAATAAAATTGCCAGTTAGGCGCTCTTCTCATTAGTTTTTCTTTCACACTTCACATTAGCTCAGTGAAAGGAAGATGAATTAAGAGTTAAATGCCCCAAAATAACTTCAGCAATCTTTAAATAAAACTTAAATGTGCTCTACGTTTCCCCCAAACAGGCCCACTTCCTGTTTCAGTCACCTCCCTCCCTCCCGCTCTCCCTGGTGTCTCCTCCTCCACTGTCTCTCTGCTCCCTTGCTGCTGCTGTCTTTCCCCCACGTCCCTCCCACCTCATCCTTTATGTGCTGTCCAGTGACGCCTCTCTTTAACACTCACCCCAACCACCTTCGTGCCCTCTCAGCCCCATTTCCTTCCCGGGTCCCTGCTTGGCTCTCAGTCTTTCCTCTCCTCCCCATCATGCCCTCGCCTTCCTTCCGGTGCCTCCGAAGCTGAATTCCCAGTGACAGAAAGCCCACTGTCGCCCAGAGAAGGCAGATGATAGAAACAAGGCAATTGCTTCAATACATAATTAAAATAAGCCAAAAGAATCAGCAGAAGAAGACAGAGATGTGGTTTGGAGATCTAAGGATGCATCCTTCCTAGCAGACTATCCTCCTGCCCCCATTCCTGCTGACACAGGCCCCAGAAATGTACTGACTAGCCAGTCAATTTTCAAATCCTAGATAGATGAGCCAGTGATAAAGGATCATCCCACAGCCCCTCCTTTGACAGCTGGAAGCCCAGCTTGTGTAGAGAACCATCCCCCACTTTGGAAATACCTTCCTAGATGGCTTCTCTCTCCCTTCCACTTTTGTTTCTAGCTACAGGGAACTCCTAAGTAGAAAATCAATAGGTGCTTTAATTACTGGGTCCCAATTCATCAGAGCCTCAACTGTAATTACTCTGCCTGAGCCAGGTGCCTCAGAAGCCAATAAATAGAGACAGTGGGGTACTGGGCAACGTGTGAGATGAGGGTCTGAACTCGGCCCCAGAGGGAGCCTTGAGAGAGCCCTGCCCTCCTTCCTGCCACTCCCAGGTTCCCAGTCCCTTCCCCTAAAGGGGTCTCAGGACAGAATCGATGGGGGCAAGGGATGGAATCACAGCCAACTTTTCATTTTTCTCCCTAGCTTTTGATTCAGTCAGCTACCTCTAAAAACCTTACTACTCAAATCAGAAGCTGAGGACCTGCAGCTTCAGCAGCCCGCAGAATACAGATGTATAAAACCCCAAGGCCTGACACAGACATATTGAATTGGATCCTGCATTTAACAAAATCCCCACATTCAAGTCAAAGAAGCATTGTTTGAAAATACATGCTAGTAGCTGGGTCCAGTGGCATACATAGAGAATCCCAACATACAAGGTAAGAGGATCACAAGCTCAAGCTCAGCCTTGACAATTTAGTGACTTAGAAACAGTCTCAAAAGTTTTTCACAAAGAGAGGACAGAAAAAAAGCTGGGGCAATAGCTTAGTGTGAAGGCACTGTATTCAGTCTCTAGTAGTAGAAAAATGAAAAAAGGGGAGCAGAAACAATGCTTTTTATCCTCATTTGATGGCCTGCTAATATTTATGCTACCCAGGAAGGCTTCTTAAAAGTCGTTGCATTTAGGGTGAGGGACCCATACACGCTAGTGCTGTTCTACTTTCTCCACGGTGCCTTAATCTTTTTCTCCACTTCCACAGCTTCACCCTTGGGCAGGAGAACGGGGTCTGAGAGTTGACTTCATTGAGTCCCTTCTCTTCTTTCAGGATGAAGCCTGACCTGCCTAGATGTGGGCTCAATCCCAAGACCCTCGAAGCCACGCTTATCCTGCTTGCTGCCTCTTCAGCTCTTGGGACGCACAAAGGATGGGTCTCGGGAACGTGTAGGGTTCTACTAAAGCCAACTTGGTCCCACTGGATGACACTGGGAAGGCACACAAAATGCAATCAAGGGGGTCCCCTTACTACAGTGGTGGCCAATTGAATTCTTTTCCCTAAGAGGTGAGAATTCGTCTGCAGAGAGCTCTGACTGAAGGACTTCTCTGTGGTGGACAAATTCAGGACCCGCTTGTGTTGGAGATTCAGTTTGTCTTCATGCTACCAGAGGCCAAGGCTGATGGCAAAATGAGCTCAACTTCCCTGCCAGAGCCTGAGCAGGCTGCGTTTCCGGCAGAGGACAGCTGAGCCACCACTGCCCTACTTCCTGCGCACATCAGCCAGGCTTCGTGTCTGAGCACAGAGCTATTGACTCAGCTGATCAATGCCCGAGCTGCAGCCAGCTGGCTCATGGAACATGACTCCGCTGCCCATCGCCTGCGCCCTCCCCGCCCCCTACTGGCCTTGATTCCTGCAAATGGAACAAGTCCCCATTTAGGAATTGCTTCTGAGCCTCTCTTTGTCCTTCTGCCTCTAAGTGCTAGGGATTCATGTCTGAGCCCTCTCTTTTCTCCCATACACCAAGCCCCGCGTTAGCTGCCATTTCTACACAGAGGAGCCCCTCTAGATTCTCCGTTTCCGTTCTTCATCCACACCTTCCACACTCATCACTCGCCGTGCATTCCTGTGTGATGGTCCAGCCATCATAACCCCTAATGTGCCATATCCAAAGCCCAACCATCCCCCCTTTCCCTCCCTGCAGCCTTGTCTGTTTTCTGCCCTGACACTACAATCCTGTGGCATGTGTCCAGGCTCATACCCTCAGTTGCTGGGATGTGAGCGCTCGCACAGGTGCTCAGTCCATGGACGCTGCCTGTCCAAAAGCTCTTCCACCTCATCCTTCTTTCCCCATTGCCACCACGGGCCTCTGGCATCCAGATCTAGCTCACACTGAACCTGGCTGCTTGTGACAGGCTGGACTGGAGCCCCAGCCCCTTCCTTGGGTCTAAGAATGATTTCTGCCCATTACGTTGCTTAACAATGACTTGGACAAACGAGGCACAGGCTAACTGCATATTGAACAAAGGAGCTTATAATTAGGTTTTTTATCATAGTTTTTTTTCCTCCTTTTAAAACTAATCTCAGGCCTGGCAAGATAGCTCAGTGGTCTAAAGCACCAGCATAGGCAAAGTACAGGGACCACAGTTCTATCCCCCGGCACCACATGCTGGCCAGTGCCACCACCGCCCACCCCCAAAAAAGTAATCTCAAATTAGAAAACAGGTGCAGTGAAGAGGGCATGGTCCCTAAAGTGTCCACAGAGGAGTTAGGTACAGGGACATTTGCTTTCCTAACTGCCTCTGTCTTGGGTTCTTCTTAGGTTTAAACCATGGCCTTTCTGACAGGTGTCAAAACCCAAAGCATACATGTTGTAGTCTCTCTGCTGACTTAATGGGTTAGTACACCACACACACACACACACACATACACACACCCTGCTAATGAATTATTCTCCTTTCTCATGGCTGCCCACATTATTGCCAGCTTCCCCAGCAAATGCTTTTAGAACCAGCTCTCCTGGGACGAGGTGAGAGTCTAGGAATCGCGGTCTCCACTTCTCCATGAGCACAGGTCTGTCTTGTGAGTACGTCACACTGCTACTGTCAGTTAGTAGAAGAATATTTCTGTTTTTCAAATACTAGAGGGTGAACTCCAGTCCTTCACACTAAAGCTACCTCCCCAGCCCTTTCTGATTGTTATTTTGAGGTTCTCACTAAGTCTTAAATTGCCCAGTCTGGGCTTGAAGCCCCACAAGGCAAGTTCCTGTTCCTTGTGCCTTAGCCTCCCAGAGTGCTGGGATTACAGGCTGGAGCCACCAAGCCCGGCTGCAGTTTGTCCCCTCTGGTACAGCCTCCCAGTGAGTGAATAAGATGTATTTTGCAGGAGAGGAACATGAGTATGGAACAGGGAAAGATGAAGAAGCTTGAGGAGCCTGAGATCAAGAGTCAAGCAAAATAACTCTTGGTGAGAGGCTAAGCGCCAGGCAGCCCCCAAGGCCCCAGCCATCCCTCGTCACCCCCACCTGCTCTGGCTGGTATTCACCACCCTTTGCTCTCATCTAAATGCTTATTTATGTTTGTGGATAACCAAGCAGATTAGGAGCCCTTCCCTGATTCCGACTCACAGCTTGCGCTCTGAGGTGTGCTCAGCAATTAGAAGACACTATCCTCCTCATCCAATAGAGCTCCAGCATGGGAGGCAGGTGACAAAGAACCTCTACAGTCCCTCTGAAGCAGAAGAACTGCAGCTCTGGACAGAAGAGCAAGACTGCCATAGCTCAGGGTCGGCAATGGAGAGGGGCACGCAGAGGCCACAGAAGCCACAGGCCTCGCCACTCACCGGAGCTTTGAGGCTGCGCAGGTCAGAGGATGAGACACAGAGACTCATTCACTCCAGGATGAGTCTGCCACCGCTCTCACCAAGTCCTGAATAAATGGAGAAGCTGAGACTGCACTGCTGCATGTCATACCGATCCAGAACATCATAAGCACCTGAAGGGCCATAGGGGTGTATCGTGCGGCCACTTAGTGGAAACACGCGCAGGTGCTGTGTGCCTTGGTGACACAGGGCACTCGTGGTCGAGGCAGGATCAGAGATATGAGCATCCAGTACTCCTCTGGGGGTGGAGGTCGCCCTTGTCATGGAGTTGGTGGAGTCCCTTTCCCTCCCCATCTTATGGGGCTGGGTAAGGGGAACAATCCCACCCTATAGCTTCTCTGAGAGGCACTAGAAGGAATATCAGTTTTGCCTGCCTCTCCAGGCTTGTGCCTGACCACTGCACATGACCAGGCCAGGCCAGTGAACCTAATGGGCTTGCGCCAGTTGCCCTGAGGCCATTCCGCAGCTCGGTTCCCCAGCTTGTCTCCCACTCATACTTCTCTCTCCAATCCCTCTCTTCCCTGTTCCTTCATGGCCTCAGGCTCCTGCTACAGAACCAGGGTGGAGAAGAGCCCAACAGGAACAGAGGAGATGCCTGCCCACCTGTCTCATGCCTGAGCCTCACTGTGCCACTGCTGGGCTTGCCTTGTGGGCTGCACATAGAAGCGGCTCCTGGGAGGCCAGGACTTGATCTCAGAGGCCCAAGCCAGAGAGCTGGTCAGCACCACACCCTCAAGAGGGTGCATGTGACAGCAGAGGCCACACCCTGTGGCAGCATGATATAATGGCCTAGGTCTTGACTACAAAGTTTGAATCTGAGGTTGGCAGCAGCAATTACCAGGTGTAAGAATGCAAGCAGTGCCTTTATGTCTCCTGGTTCTCTGAGTGAGGCAACCCAGAGGGAGGTGGGCTAAATCACTATGTAGAAAGTGCTAGGTCAGTCCCCAGGCTGCAGTAAACACTGAAAAAGGTGCCCATTAACTTTGGCGCTTGGACCAGGAATATAGCTCAGTGGCACAGCTCCTGCCCAGCAAGGGCCAGGCCCTGAGTTCAATTCCTGGCGCCAAAAACAAAAAAATGTGGTGCTTTTCTTGCCTGGTCCTTGGAAGCTCTAGTGAAATGACTGCAGGCACACAGTGAAGATGCCAAGCCTGGCACCTCTGACCCTTTGAGAAAAAGCAAGCCCTTCCCTTCCACTCTGCTGATACCTTCCCAACTCCTAACCCCAGCATTCAGACAAAGCTCTGATACAACAGCCTTGCCCTACAGGGCCCCTCTGTAGCTCCATATAGCCCCACCCTGCAGGGGCCCCACTGTAGCCAGGTGTTTTCCTCCACATCTCTGCATCCCCAGGACAATTGCTGGGGTGGCAGGGTCTTGCTAAATATATGGCTTCCCTCTTGCCTTTTTGGGACCCCCTCCTCTGGCCTTGGGGTTCTCTTTCATGTATTCACCCATAGCTGTTGGCCAGATGACCTGATCCACATTGTGACTGCTTAGAAATGGGGTCTTTGCAGAAATAACCAAGAGTCAAACAAGTCATAAGGGCAGGGCCTGAGCAGGTAGGATTCGTACCCACAGTGTGAGCTCAGTTAGAGCCACAGGCCTCTGCGCTGGTTCCAGGGACCTCACTAGCTCTTGAGGACCTTTCCTTAAGGCCCACTCACGTTCTCTTGACTTTCCCATGGAGCCTCACCGAGCACCACCTATTTGTCATCTTGTGCAACCTGCTTATCCTCCAGACTGAGGAAGACCTGGCCAGGTGATGGGAGGGACCTGGATTTCTAGTTGTCTTCTCCTTCTGCTTGCCTTCTGGTGTTTGTTGCTTGGGATGTGCTGGACTATCTGCTTTACTTTCCCTACCCCATACAGAAAGCTGGCTCATGATTCAGGGCTCAACTCCTCTGGGAGGTGCTTCCTGACCACTCTCCAAAAGCAACCCCACGAGAGTCTTCCTCTACCTGCTTAGTCTCTAACCTAGTACCCTATCTTGCAATTTCCACAGCAGATTTTAGTATTTAAAATAGTCCAAGTGAATTACTTGCACATTTATTATCGGTCTCCTTGATTTAGAACTGTTTGGGAGCAGACCCACTCCTGTGTACCCAGGCTGGCGCAGTCAAAGCTCAATGAAGACCTGGATGCTCACTGATTTGTTGGGTTTTTCCTGGAGAACCAAACATACACTGGCTGTGCCAGCCCCACCCAGTTTAAAGAAGACAGGTTCACCCATACTGCACCTGGCAGGCTCCCAGCTGCCTTGCAGGGATGCAGCTTATCTGTCATCCTGCTCCTGGTGGTCCCTTGGGCTCCTGTCTTGTGCACTCAGTGCCTGAGGTCTGAGTCCCCCTTCCTCTCTCTCCTGCCCCTGCCTCTTACCCACAAGGGGCCACCTTTCAGGTTAGCATGACTCTACCTCTCTCTTTGATGTTCAGAATCAGCCTCTTTCTTCTCTCTGTTCCTCACACTGCCAAACACAACCATGCCATAGATCAATACTTCCTAGCAGGTGGCCCACCCCCTCCCTCCAGAACTCTCTGGGCCCCTTTCAACTTTGCCAGCCCCTGTGCCCACCCCACCTACCAGGCTGCCTCCCAGCTGATGTGTTTTTCCTCTCTTGCGGTCCCATGGCAGCAGTGAGCCTGGCAGCAGGATTTATTTTTAAACTCAGTCATGAGCTGCAGGACTGCTACTCCAGCTATAATGGCTTTCAGATGTAAGGACTTGTCCTCCGTTTACCCACCCCAGGGCTGTGAAACTCCCCTCACCCCCACCTGGTGTCCTCACATCTCTTGCCCAGGACCAGTTGGCTGTCCTGCCTCTGCTACTTAAGTGGAGTCCTATCCTGAGACTGCTCAGACTGCATCCTTCTCCTCTCCCCGGTCACTCCTGGACCTGGAGAACTTCCTTCCTATGCCGGCTGTTCCCTGGGCATTCCTTCCTCCTATTCCCCTTTCCTCATTTGAACTGTAAATAATCCATGCGTCTCCAGGATCCTGCCACGGTTTCACTCTCCCATGGATCAAATTCTTGAGACAAGGTGTATTCTCTCACCATCTCCCATGAGAGTTGCTAATGGGGACAGGGTTCCTTTGTGTAGGTCAGAACTGAGGGCCAGGACTTATGAGTGCTTGTGAAATGGACCATTTTTCCCACATGTTATTCTGTGATGTTCTATTTCTCCAGTATATTTTAGTAGCTCTTTATTTGTATATCATATGGTTGGTTGGACAGAGATAAATAAATGAGCAGTTAGATACATAAATAGATAGATGTGAAAATAGACATAACCATTGCCTGCAAACCTTTCTCAATCACCTTTCTTATTTAAGGTGTTGGGGAGGAAAATGATAGCTTGGTTTGAATGTGTTCTTTACACACAGTGGATCTCCTCACCCCCACTTTGCACCCTCTTTCTGCAAAAGGGTCTCCATATAGTCCTTCCTTTTTTTTCCACTTTATTTATTTATTTATTTATTTATTTTGACAACTCATACAGAATTTTACTTAACAAAGTAATATGAATTTCACAGTATTTGTTGTAATACATGATATTGTCTTACAACCAGCTATTCATATTACCAGATATATCCACATAAAATTGGAAGAAGAAAAAACTGGAGCAATGTATAAGCAATTAAGAAAAAAAAGTACAAACAATTGAAAAAAAGGAGACAAAGCTAATTAGAGCACTGACTGCTTCTTTCCATTTCCATTTTTTTTCTTTTTTTTAAATTTTTATTAATTTATTTATTTATTTGTCCTGTCAGAGGTGAATATTCTATTGGTATAAAAATACTATAAGTGTTTGAATTCAACTAAACATCTAACACTGTCTAGCAGTCTATAATATTAGTGGGTTATCCTCAGAGGTTATTGACTTAATATATAGTCCTTCCTAATAGCTCAGCCTTCATCTAGAGTCAACCTTGGCCTCATTCCATTCAGTGGGTCACTGAATACTTTTTGTAGACTTACTATGTGCTAAGGACTGAGATGACCCTTGAGGATACAATGGTGAGCCAAAGAGACACTATCCTTGCTTTTCTAGAGCTTAGAGTGCACTGAAAAATAGAGGCAATAATTCAGTAATCTTATACACACATGGCTAGCAAGTGTACTTCTAAACTGATAAATTTGCAAATGAAGTTGATATACATAAAGAATTTATTTTATTGCTACTGTTTGGTCAAATTGAATACCAATTATTACATATATAAACTATACATATATTTCTTTTTTATGTATTTAGTACAGGATCTACAGGGTCTTACTACACAGGTCAGACAGACATGTCATGATCCTCTTGTTATCAGCCTCTCAAGCACTGGGATTACAGGCATGTGCCACCACATCCAGTCTTATAAGAAGATATATATATATAGATATAGATATATATAGATATATATATATTTTTTTCCAGAACTGGAGATTGAACTCAGGCCCTTGTGCTTGCCAGGGAAGCACTTATTCCACTAAGCCATCTCCCTGGCCCCTGCTGTATATATTTTTAAGGTGATGAATTCTAAATCCTCAAAAGTGAGGACACCATTAGCATGAAGTCAGGAAAGCAGAGTGCTTGGGTCTCTGTGAAGGGAGAAGTTTGTGGTTAGAGAAAGACACATAGCAGTGCCTCTGGACTCCTGCTGACATTTTGTTGCTTGACCTGGTAGGTGGTTGCCAGGTCTAGAGAAACAGAGACAGCTTTCTGGAGGAAGGGGGAGCCAAGCTGAGATCTGCAGATGAGGATGAGCACACCCAGATACCCTCCTGTCTGCTATAGCTCAGGAGATCTACAGTGCCAAAGAGTTGGCATGGAGGGAGGGGAAAGGCAGAATGGGAGGAGTGTAGAATGGAATGGAATCTGAGGGGCTTTGCAGAATTCTTAAAGAAGCCCAGAGAGTAAGGGAGAATAGAACTAGACAAACACAGGGGCCACGGAAGACAGGGCCTCACTGAGGAGTTTTAAGGTCAGTGGGAAGTACCTAAAGATTTTAAGCAGGAAAATAATAAGATCAAATGTGCTTACTGATGAAATTGCTACCAAAACTATAAAAATGGCAAAAGGCCCCCTTCAGCTGCTGAAGACACAATGAAACAACATGGTCTATAAAGCACAAAGCCACTCTTGCCTGGCACTGGACCTACTGACACCTTGAGCCTACACTTTGCAATCTCTGTAACTAAAGCGGCCATCATACACCATCCAGCCACACCCGTGAGTCTGCCAACGTGAAGCCATCGGTAGCTTCCATTCCTTCTGCATGAAGTGATGTGAAGTCACCACCACAAAGCTCACAGCAACTGAATGGCAAATCTGAAGCAGCAGAACCAGGAGTCTCAAGTACAACCACAACATATCACAGTCTACAACCAAAACCACTATTGTTTCACAACATGCATCATAGTTCAATGTCCACAATGACAACATCCCACAGTAGTTTAACCTACATCAGTTTCTTCATTGATAATAATCCTAGAAAATATTCATTACAAAGAAAATAAAAAATCAAAGTGAATAAGAAGAGGAAGAAGAAAGGGAAGAATGAGGAGGGAGATGGTGACAGCAAGAAAGTGGAAGACAGGAAGAGATACACTTCAATAGTAAGGGGTAAACATGGGGACAGTTTGAATAAAGTTCAGGTTGGAGATGGAGTGAAATGGACAGGCATGAGCTGGGGATGTAGCCTGCTTGGCAAGAGCAAAGTCCTGAATTCAATTTCTGATATCAACAACAAGAAGAAGAAGAACAAGGAAGAAAAGGAGGAGGAAGAGAAGAAGGAGAAGAGGAAGAAGAGGAAGTGAACACACATAGGAGGCACTAAGGAGGTAAAGACAACAGAGCTTGGTGATGGATTTCTTAGCCGCCTCCCACAGAACACATGGTTCACAAATTCAGAATCCTTTATTGCTATAGGAAATTCATAACCTAGGACAGTTCCTTGAACCTAAGTGCCTTGTTTCTACAAGAATGTGTCATGGAAATGGAAGTGGCACCATGAGAGAACTTCTGAGGGGCCAAATACACAAACAATACAATGGGGACAAGGGACTTCAAATGTTTAGGAGCTACCCTGAGGATTCCATTACTTCTTTCTCAGAATGGGCAAATAAAAGAAGGAGAGATTGATTCTTTAAGTGCTAGCAAACATGATACAAGACGTACATATAAGCTATTAGTGCTGTTGTGTATGTTAAAATACCAATCATCAAGAAAATCTCAAATATTGCCCAGGTAAGAATCAAAGGCCAGGACTTGGGAGACACCTCAGTGGTATAAGTGTCTGTCTGGCAAGTACAAGGTCCCGAGTTCAATTCCTAGGACCAAAAAAAAAGGAGAAAAAAAAAATGGAATCAAAGGCCAAACCAGTGGCAGCCTACGGATCTTTACCTCATAGAAGATCCAGGTGTCACTTCTATGTTCCCTGCCAAGGCTTATAGGAGGCCAGGAAACAGAACATTAAAATCATTGCTGGATATTATAGAGATGAGGATAAAGTCCATATTGTTGTTGTTTCATTTTTTTAAGTCAAAAAATTGTATATTATTGGAGACTCTCTCAGCAGTTTGGTCCTGGACTTCAATATGAAAGTCAAATTGCACCCAAACTTCTTTTCTCCATCTCCTAAAGTACACATAGTCGAATAAGGATCAGGAGGCGAAGTCCAGAGAATTTTCACCAAGGATACCCTGTCCTCATTGTATGTGGTCAGAAAAAATATATGTACATACAGAATATGCTGCAACTGAGCATCATTTTGTTGATGGCAAGTAGCAAGTATCCAGGAAATATCTGCATTGAGGTACAGAATCTTAAGGCCCCAAGGCAGGCCACTAAAATAAAACACAAAGTGAAAAGCAGAAAAAAAAATGTGATCCCAAATTATCCCAAAGGCTCGATATTTTTTTAAAAAATTGTTACTTTGCAAAGTGATTTATATGATAGCATGATGTGAAACCCTCCAAAGCAATAGCTATTTTTCAGTGAAGTCAATCGGATACACAAATAATCCTTGATTACAGGCAAATCAACAGAAAGGTGGAAGTGGGCAGGGCTGGGGAACTCAGCCTGAATGAGACCCAGTGGGACATGTAAGGAGTGACAGCCAAGTGAAAACAAAGGTGTGAGGAGGCCACAGATCAGCATTAGACTGCAGTGAAGATCCTTTCAACCTAACCACTCCATTCTTGGGCTGCCAGGCTTTTCCAGGGGACTTGCCCAAGCAATGACACGGGAATTCTTGTGAAAGTTTGAACTTAATGTTTATGTAGCAGTTCATGTAGGGACCTAAAAAAAATGATGACTCTCCTTCTTGGGGGTTGTACATTGCTCAGGAACCTTGGATTTGTGTGACCTTTGTCAAAATGCCAGATGTCTTCATAGTAATTTACAAGGACTGCAATTTATACAATAACACATATAGTCCATCAAATGGACCCTGCTTAAAATCACAACAGAGAATGATCCCAACCCCAGAGCTAGATCAGTAAGGCAAAGGACACTGCAGTTTATGAAAGGAGACAGTGAGGGACCATTCAGAAGGCAGGGAGTCCATACACTCTAGCAGAAAGAGACCCAATTGGCTGTGAGAATTTCCAGGCTGGGATCCATCTCTCAGTCTATAAAATGAAGGAACTCAATTAGATGATTCCTAAGATTTCTCTGAACTCTAAAAGATAGATATTGCAATGGTCTTCAGGTGCTGTAGATTGGCATCTTCCTCCATAAGAAGTGGAACAGAGCGAATGGACTAAAAGAAATATAAGATGGGTCAAAGAGGCATGTGGAGGTAGAATTGGGTAGGATTTCACTGGTCAGGATGATTTTAAATGTGAGCACTATAAGCAAGGGGGCAATACAGTGATCTGATTTATAAACTAATAGATCACTTTAATTTTAGTTATAGATTGGCTTCAGGGGAAGAGTAGAACCAGAGGCAACATTTGGGAGCTTTTGCAGTTTGCCCAAGTGAAAACTGAGGGTGGTAGTAAAACAGTTAATTTTGTACAAATACAAGTTCTGTCTCATGAATTTGAAGAATAAAGTTGTAAACAAAAGGAGAAAATTAAGAACATTTTTATTAGAAATAACTATAACAAAAATTCTCTTGGTATCACCCCACCACTGAGGGGATTCTGGAAGTGGAATTGTTAATGTCCTTTCTTTGCTTTGGCCTTGTATTGTAAGCAGGACATGGGAATTTGTTTTAAACAGATGGCTTTGTGGGCTGAAGGTCTAAAGAATATTAGTTACTGACTTCAGAGGACAGGAAACCAGTTTATTCTGCATTTCTATATGTTTCAAAGTCCAGCCTGAGGTTAAGGAGGAACAGATCAATGAACTTCACATGCCTTCTTCCTGGAGGAAAGGTCCTTATCGCCCCTTTTGTTTTAATTTTGATGCTTCTTCTTGTACTTACCTTTGCATTTTTAGGCTTAGCTACTTATATGGCTTGAATTAGATCTTCATTCAGTGTATGTTTTATTTTCTTCATGTTTGGCTCCATCTTAGGCCCTTTCCTGATAGAGTAGTGAACAGATTTGGTTGGGCAAATGTGGTAGCTTTTATTGAGAAGGAAAAGTTTAGAAGAGTTCTTTGGGGGCATATTAAATTGGAAGGCTTAATTAACCATCAAATTAGAGATGGCAGGGAGACTTCTGACTTCCCCAGGCTGGAATTCAGAGAGAAACCAGAACTAATAATACAGAAATGGTAGTCACTGATGTATTGGCCCTATGAAATCACCTGAGCTCAGAGTAAGAACAGGGAAGACAAAGAGGTCCATGATCGATTTCAAGAGCTTCTAATTTTTAGAAACTAAAGACAGTAAGAGAGGACAGTCATGGCTTTTGAGATACAAGGAAAAACCTAAGAAGAGGACATCACCAAAAAAAAAAAAAAAAAAAAAAAAAAAAACGAAAGAAAAGAAAAGACAGTGGCTTACAGAAAGGAACATTTCCCTAAAGATACCAAGAAGCCTGGTATATGGAAATAGAAAGATAAACATGAGATACAACAACAAAAAGATCATTGTGGACCTTGACAAGAGCAGCCCCTTTGAAGGCAGGGAAATGGATGCCTGATTACATGAAGACAAAAAGTACAAATCAAGAATAACAACAAGCACTTGGGAGGCTGTAAATAGGAGAATCATTATGAGTCCGATCTAGTAGTAAGACCCTGAACACCCTGTAGACTTTTCCCTAAAATACAAAATAATAAAAAAGAACAACAACATTTCCATATGCTTTGTTGCAGAGAAGAGCTAAGAAATCATATGCAAACTTCATGGAGAGCAAAATCAAAAAAGTTTTCACTTTCTTAAGGGAAATGTCAGAGAATATCTTTATGTTTATTGAAAATGGTAGTAAGGAAGAGATTGAAGACCCAAGAGAGGAGAGGTGGGCCTTGCAGGAACCAAGTCCTTTGGAAGATTTTCGAGATTATGAGGTTCCAAGTACATGAGGAGGGCTGGGTTTGGCCAGGAACAGCCCATGGCACTGGAAACAGAGTAAGAGGACCATGATGAACACAGGGACAGCTAGAGGTGTAGAGCCAGGGAAGAAAGAGAGTGGTAGCCTCTCTATAGAATGCAAGGTGAACTCACCCTCCATAGTGGACTACAGATGTAGGGTCACATTCCTTGCAGAAAGGGGATAAGGTATGGGGAAGTGGCAGGACAGCTTACTAGAAAAGCATGGTGAGAATGCCAGAGTTATGGCCATTTCTGTAAGTGACAACAGTGAACACCACTTTCTATTTTTCTGCAGAATACATAGCTATTCAGACACTCGCATGGATAGGCAATTGGGTTGAACTCAGCGGGATTTTTGCCAGGTGAGCACAGGAAAAGAAGTCCTGTGCTTCTTGCAAAAACCTAGAGAGGTTTTTATACAACAATAATGGCAGTGGTGAGTGAGAGAAGCAAAGCGAGGCAAAGTGAGGCAGAAGCGCAGTGAGGTGGCAGACGGCTAGCATGAGGCAGGGTCAGGCCCATAACTGTGCGACTGCATAGAGTCAGAAGGTAAGAGAGGAGGCCACAGCAGGGACCCGCCTGCAGCCTTATGGAGAAGACGCAGTTAGTGTCACAGTCAAGGCTAAGACACAGCAGAGTTGTGTCCGCTGATGCTGCCATTAAGAGCCTGGCCCCCCTACTTCTCCAACCTTGCCAGTATCTTCCTTACAGAAATGCCAAGACCTGGTTTTCTAATGGGCATGATTTAAGGGACTCTGCAGAACTCCTGTCATGTGAAATATCCCCTCAGAGGCCCGGGCCTGGTTTCTGACATTCTGCTAGTAAAGCTTCCTTCGTGTCTTTCTTCCTGCTTTCCATAAGTGCTACCACCTCACTTATTAATTCCTTATCAATCATTTATACACAGGTGTGATTTAGTGCCCAGAGCCTTTCAAGTAAAACAGCAGCATGCTGCAATCATATTTTAATGGTCTGCGGGTTTGGGGCTTTGGAGGAGGAAGCTGAATATAGGCTCCTGTAAAGGGAAAAGGAAGGCAAGAAAAAAACACGTGCTGAGTGCCTACTATGTGCTGGCTGTGTCCAAGAGCTTCGCAGGAGTGGTATCATTTGAAACGCCATTGTGTCCTCCACCTAATGGAAGAAGAGGGTGCAGAAAGAAATGCCAAGCATGCAGCTCCTGAATGGTGAAGCCAGGGTCTAAAGTCAGAGCAGTGGAACCTGGAGAGGCATCTGGATGCAGGAGAGAAGCAATTAAAAGGAGAAACATGGAGCCCCGGGTGCAGCTTGGCCGACCTCACCATCCAGATCCCCGGCTCCATTCCCAAGGCCCTGAAACTGTGTGTGCGGTTGGATTTTACTCTGCTTAGAAGGTTGTTCCTTGATGAGGTTTTTTCCTCCCTTCCGTTTTTTTTTAAACGATAATTTAAATTTTTATTAGGTGCTCAGCCTCAGTATAAATACCCTTATTTAAATTGCTGACACACAAATCAATAGAGTAGCATTTTCCCGGAGTGGAGCCATGGGCACCGGAGCCTCCCCGCCACATCCTCTTTCCAGAAGAGAAGGAGTTGAATAAACAGAATGGACAATTTTCTTAAATAAACCCCAGTTAAAGGAAACAGGACACGCATTCAAGGTCTCTGGTCTCAGACTTTCTTGTCCCTCCACCCGTTTCTTACTAAACAATCTTGCCTTTAACCTCAGTGTTGCCATTTACAGTGGTGGCGTTTCCATGGAGGCCACTAGAGGACCCAGCACGGGAGGCTGAGAACTGGCCTCGTGTTGTTTAACGAGAACGGAACAGTATCTCTCAGCACCCCAGCAAAGATGAGTAACCTGGAGGCTCTGTAGGGCCCCTCTACTTTCCCAAGACCCTACCTTCAAGATATTGTGTTAAAGAATGTCGTCATTATAAAAGAATGTCTCAATAATAACTAAAATTCAGTGGAGCTGCACCTTTGATTGTCTGGTGAAAAATAGTAACAAGCTTACATCCTACAACATAGTTTAAGAATTCACACCTAAAGTGCACCAAGATGTTGGTAATTCTCCCCACAGGTCTCCTGAAGGGAAGGCCAAGTTATAGTTTCCTTTCTCAGCATATTCTCCCATCATTCTCATGCCCACTGCGATCCAGTGCTACATCACATTGCTCAGTTACCTTCAAGAATGCTTCCATCTATGGACTCTGAGCTTTCACACACATCGTTTCTTCTACCCAGAATGCTCCTCTCCTCTTTGGCTGGCAAAGCTCTGGGAATTCTCAACACACAGTCCATATGTCATCTCTCTCAGAGAATTTAGTGCAATATCCCTCAGTCACCCTCCCCTCCCAATGCCACACCCCTCACAGAGCTGGTTCCCATGTGTGAGCCCTTGTACTGGATTGCTAACTGGTGGTCAACTTGTCACACCCAGCTGAACTGAACTAGCATGGTGCTGGGTGTAGGAAGCCCACCTGAAGACTGTTGCCAGCCAGGTAAGAGACCAAACTGGAGAAGCTGCTGAAAGGCTATTAGGGAAGCTCTTTGGAAAAGCTGTTGGAAGCTGCTAGTTCTCTTGGGCCACTCTGCTGGAAGACTTTGTCATGCTGGCTTTCCTGATGAATTTGGCTGTTCTTGTCAGAGGAGGAGCTCAGGAATTCACCGTCACTGAAAATGACTGTGGTTCACTTTAGGAGAGCTCTGGTCCTCTCTTTGGGCATCACTTCCTCGCTCCAGGGGGGAAGATGGTAAACTGCTCAGCTGCCTGTAGAAGCTTCTCATGTTGGCTTTCCTGACAGAAACTCAACTTTCTCATTGTTGGAGGAGCTCGGGATCTCACTGTTGCTGAGAATGGCTGTGGTACCTTTTGGGGGAGCTCTGGTTCTTACGTTGAGCATTGCTTCCTGGCTCCAGTTCAGATCCCTCTGCCTGCTAGCACAGGGTGGCATCCCTCATCCCCCTGGCATATGCTTTGTAGGTTCCATCACTGACCTTTGAGCCTTTCCAGTGCAGATCTGTGAAGTGGGCCTACATGAGACATTGTTGTAGGCTCTACACCTCTGTGAGGGGCATTGTCATGGGCTCTAGGTTTTCAGCTGGACTCATTCAGTATATTAGGATCCAGGCCCTCAGCTTGATTCTTTGGTCTTTAGTATGTACAGATTTCCTGCATTCTTTGTATGATTCTTTAGGTAATTATAAAATAATCTTATAAAATATGTCCTACACAGTATTGCTCCCCTTGAGAATACCCCAAAATCATGACAGCCCTCCTTGCTGGGAGGTAGTTACTACAATTGGAACTTTCTCTCTTCCCCAACCAGCCTGAGAGATCCTCAAAGGCAGGGATTCATATCCCATTCAACTCCACACCCAACCATTAACAGAATGATAGACTCAGAGCAGGTCTTTAGCAGCAGCTTTTTGGAACAGAGAATCCTCGCTGAAGACTCTTGCATTCATTCATTCATTCATCCAGCATTCATTGGTCAGTATTCTGGGCCAGGAAGACAACTGTGAATAAGATAGATAGAGCCCAGTTTTCACAGCTTATACTCAACTGGGAGGAAACTTACAATAAGGAAGAAATAAAATAAGGGTATGCCACTTTGGCTGGTGATAAATAAAAAAATAGGAACTACCAGAAGACCTGTTTTAGATATGGTTATTGAAGTGGCCTCCTCTGGGGGAGAAACCCTGATGGCTACTGTATTGCTGGACTCTGGCTTCATGTTCCCTGGCCAGTGGTGAAATGAGGGGAATCCAGGCCCTGGACAATGGCTATGATGAGTGACTCAGGCTCCTCTGGGTCTGGGTGGGGCAGGCAAGGAAGCCCACACTGATGGACCATAAGAAGTTCAGCTCTACAGCATTCAGCACCTGTCTACTGGGGAACTGCCCCAATCCACCTGTATGTAGAGAAAAACCCAAAAGGCCTGGTATTAAAGCCTCTTAGCGGCAGCCTAGGCCCTGTCCAGTATTGTAGAGATGCCAAGGTGTGCCTGGGAGCTAATTCTATCCTCTGGGTGTCTGGAAATTTGGTCTTCTGGACCTTGGGATTTCGATGGCCCATCCTATCCCAGCACAGTAAAGTGGGATTGTATAGGACTCAACTGCAAGATGCAAGGTCATGGAGTTGCAATCCCAATCCTGTCACTTGTTACCTCTGCTACCTTGGACAAGTCCCTGAAACTGTAGTAATTCTCCCATCTGTAAAATGGGAGTAATGAATAATTATCATTTTTCTCACCTCCACAAATGGCTGAGTCTAATGTGATATTGTGATAGAACTATGAAACGTAAGAGGCACATCAAAAATCCAAATTGTTAATTCTACTAAGGGAAGGGAATCCACACTTACGGAGTACTTTTCAAGTGCCAGGAGCCTACCTATGCTTGCCTTATCCAGTTATCACAGAATTTCTCAGAGGCATCATCATGCCCTTGTTAGAGACCAGGAAAAGAGGCTCAGAGAGCTTATGTGACTTCAGTGAGGAAACACAAGGAGACAGGGCCAGGACCCAAGCTGGAGCCCACTGGCTCCAGAACACAAGCCTCTCCTCCCTCCCTCTGCATCTTCCTGCATGAGGTGGGCTGCTTGAGTCTGGGATGAATGCTTAACCCTGACTCACCTCACCTGGGCTGTGATGCACTTCTCCAATGTATCCCCGCTCACCAAAGCATCATTAGCCTCCCACCACACCCAGGCCAGGTGCCCCAGCCAGCCCTGCCCCCAGGCTCCACCCTAAAAGTATCTGCCTCTTGGCTCAGTTGTAGCTTCATCTGCGCAGGTAGCTCGGATGCACTGAACAGCAAGTCCACCCCTTTTGCCAACACCCTGCAGCTTCTGGCATCATTTGCTACAGAGCAGGGCTGCACTTGGGCTGCTACTGAGTGCAACTCTGCCCTCCAGCTGTTTCTTCACTCTTCGGGTGGCCCTGGCTGCCACTAGGGCTCACCTGATCGCCTGTGAACTGAAAGAGAAGCCCCAGCAAGAACAAATCGGGCTTTACAACCTCTGCATCCCACACTCCTGCCCAGCTAGGCCTGTCACTTGAGGGCCCATTACAGGAAATGCATTCTGCACGATGGCACAGCAGAGTTCAGAAGTGGCCATAAGTGAATGGGCAGTGACAACTGTGGCCCCGACGCTCCCTGAAGCAGATAAGCCACAAGGTAAATGAGGCATTCACAGACAGATGAGGTCTGACACCACCTTGTGAGACTGAAGGAAGGAAAGCGCGTTTAAGAAAGCTCACCTATTTCGGGCCTGGATTCTTCCCTCATCCTGAAAGAGTTAGGTGGGGCTTGATTGCAAACCCAAAGAATGACTCCCTCAGGAAGGGGGTGTAGAAGGGACAGTCTGAGCTTCCCCCCCCCCCAGGGTACCTGCTCTGGACCAACCCTTTGTAATGCAAGCCAAGCTTGTGAGGACTCTTGCTTCTTGCAGTCAACAGGGTGTTTGGAAGATTCCTAAGTTATGCTCAGTAAGAGTAGACAACCTAGATTCAAATCCCACCTCTGCCATTTGTATGTTTCTTGAGAGAAAAACTTACATGGTGCCCAAGTTTTCCCACCTGTAAAATGGAGATAGTCATAGCATCTCACTCAAAAGCTGATTGCATAGATTCCATTTGCTCCTAACATGAAGAACTTAGATCTCCACCTGAGAATAGCTTTTATCATGTAAGTGTTAGCAGTTGCCCGCTGCTGAGCAGAAGCACAGGACTGTTTGGGTTTTATCTGGTGATTTAGGAATGCAAGAGATCTAAACCTCCCCACAGACCCTGCCTGGCTGAGCCAGAACCCCCCCAGGCTGATTGCTGAGATGCTAAACCTCAGCAACAGAAAGGCTATTTAACCTTTCCAGCAGGCTTTTGCCACCCATGAATAATCCCTCCAGCAAAATTTGATCTTAAGAACCTAGAAAGAAAAGGTCAACACATCTCAAGGAGCAGGAGCTGGATCTCTTTCCCAGGTTTCCCCATTTTGTGGAGTTAGGGGCTGTCAGGTAGGTTCCTAAGGCCACTGCCAAATGTGGTTGTCAGAGGCCCACCAGACTCTGTCTCAAAAATCATAAAAGGGTGTGCATGTAGTGAACATATTGCTCACTGTCTCCTGGGCTTCAAGCCCCCAAAGAGCACAGCTAGGGGTGCCAAGGAGGTCCCTGCAGGAAGCTGCTACCATGGAAGCCAGCATGAGTCCCCTGGAGGGTTTCTTCCCTTTTCTTCCTGCCCTGAGGATAGCTGTCCCAAGCTTTTCATTCTCACTACATTAAGCTGATAAAATACAAATGAAAAAGGAGGTGGGGGAGGGTACAGCACATCCTTACTTTGCATTTTAATAACTCAGCCACTGTGCCTCAGACCATTTTTAATAAGAGATTGATTGATAGCACCCCCCCCACACACACACACACATACTCAGCACCTATCAGGATCCAAATTGGCAGCACCCTCGTCTCTCCTCCAGAAGATTCCACGTGGTCCCTCCCTGGGATGGAGGCCACCTAGGATGAAACCCACACATATGGTGCAATGCACTGATTTCTCAAGGGTCAAGTTTGGAAGGGTATCTTTAGATGCACAAAGACTGACACCCAAGGAGACAATGCCCCCATGGACTGCCTCTTCCCTCCCAGGGAGCCAGGTCCAAGGACACAGACAGGCCCCCACTGTGAGGACAACTCCGCGGAGATAAGAGCTCTCTTACATGGTCAGCTAGACTTCCTGGAGCCACTGCCCTGGCACATGGGCCCAGAGGCTTTCACAGCACCATGGACAGCTGGTGACGGTATAAGTGGAAAGCAGGGCTCAAGCCACCGCCTGCCTGCAGGATGCATCACTCCTGCAGTGATCTCAGGCCACATGGGGCCTCCTCGGCTGAGGAGGAGAATATACAAGGTATGATTGAAAAATACTGGACTATATTAGATTACTTTGCTGAATTCATGCACCTACAATATTTGAATGGCAATGGAATACCTAGCTCTGACAAAAGTAAGCAAAAAAGGGGATATAAATGAAGGACCATTTTGTAGTAGAAAAAAATATACATATATCTATATACAAAATAGGATAGATATACAGCTGCTTTCTCTTAGTTCATTTGTATTAATAGTGTTTAGACAAGATATCATGTCTGCAACTTGTACTATGAATTAGTACTATGAAGACAACAATATGCAATGTATTAATTACTGTAACTGTCCTACTAACCTGTTTGGAAACTGTCTCAATTCTATTTCTTTCTCAATAAAATTAATATTAAAAAAGAAAAATACAGTGTGTTTTAAAAATACATATAGGAAAAAGCACTGTGAGTCCCCCACAAAATACTTCCCCTTCTTTTGAACACACGTGTCCCATCTGCTACACCACTTGCTAAAGCAGTTCTAGAAATTTTATTCCCGATGTCGTTAGTTGCATTCTCAAGGCTGCCTGGAGGTCCTGAGTCAATTCAAAACATTTGCCTTTCATGGTCATTTTGACTTTGGGGGAAGAGCCAGGGCCCACAGTGTCAAATCTAGTAAATAATATGAATGAGGACACACTGAGATGCTTTGACAAGCCCATGGCACTTGGCAGCAGCATTCACTACATTTTTGATCACTCTGAGTAAAAACACTCATGAAAGAGGATTTTCAGAACTGCTTCTAAAAGTAGCCGGAATGGTGGGATAAGTGCGCTCCAAGTAAGAGGAAGTATTTTGCGGGGAGGTCAAGGACAATGTGTCTTTTACTATAACAATTTTTAAAACTTATTTATTTATTTATTTATTTGGTACAGGGTCTCACTACAGCTGGGACTCAGAGTGACCCTCTTGTCTCAGGCCCCCCAGCACTGGGATTACAGGTGTGCACCACCACCCCAATGTTGGTGGCCCCCACGGCGCACCTGGGGTTCGAGGGCCAACATAGCATGTGGTCCTGGGAATTGAACCCCAGTTCCTGAACTTGCCAGGCCGGTGCTTAGGCCGCCAAGCTATCTTCCTAGTCCTGTAATAAATTTTCTTAAACACACATCCTATTTTTCAATCATTCCTTTTAAACCAAAAAGCACATGACCCAGACCTCCACCTTAAAATTGCCTGCTCTTCCACAGAGATCCCCATCGAGTGCGAATTCTGTTGACTGAAGACCCTCTTTGTGGTACCCAAGCGCTGTTACAAGTCTGCACATAGAATGGTGTCTGCCATCATACACAACAACCCTGAGAGAATGGGAACTATTCTGCAAATTTCGTGTACCAGGATACTGAGGCTTAGCAAAGTCGAGTGATTTCCCCGAGCCACTCAGCCGGTGGCTGAGCCAGGCCTCAGAGCCCACTGGGCAGCGCTTCACAGTGTTTCTGCCTGCCCAGTGTGGGCAGAAGGGAGGCACGGCCAGAGGGAGGCACAGGGCTCGGCCCGGAGCCTGACTTTGCAGGCGTACCCATCTGGAACTGCGAGGAGCAGGCGCTGGCTGCTTCGGAGGCACATGAAAATCCAACCTCCCACAAATTGTTTTATTCAAAGCCAGACTCCTGACTGTTTGAAGCCGCTTGATTTTGGCAGCGCTTTTGCCTTTCTCTCCTTTTGCTCGCTGCTTTTAACCAGCCCTCAGAGATGAGGGAGGGAGGGTGTCCTTGCCAGGCGCCTCACTAGCGGGGCTCAGAGAACCTCCCTGTCCCCTACCCATCAGCGGCTGTAGGGCAGCAGGGCCGTGGATGCGCTGTGCACCCAGAAAGGCAGGGAGCCCCGCGCAGATGTGCACCTGAAGTACGGACACAGATGAAGTCTTCGGCTTTTATAGTGAGTTTCACCAGCATTAAACTTCATTTATATCTCTATAAATATATACGGCTCTGAACGGAGGCTTTATGGCTGCATTTATAAGTTCCGCCTCGCGGTGGCACAGCCTGGGTCACCGCGAGGAGACAGGGCTTTTACAGATGGCCCTGGCCTCTGCCCTTTCCGACACAGCCATTTGCAAGGCTCGCATCTGCTCTCCAGGGCGCCGTCCCTCTGCGCAGATGGCCACCCTGGCCTCCTGCACCCAGCAGACACGGCTCTCTGGCCTTCATGCTGCCCTCTCCTCTGCCTGCCTGTGCCCTCTTCCCACTGGCACACAGCTGGCCAGCTGGCAGGAGGATGTAGAAGGGGCAGAAGCTATCAGCTGACTTCCTCCACGTACCTCTCCCTTGGCCTGGTCACTGCTGCTGACCTTGGCCTTGACAAACTCACAGGGACAGCAGGAGGCACTGAAACAGGCTGGGCTGGCAACACTCGGCTTATTAAGGTAAGTGCTTTACGGAAATCCGTTTACATAAACAGAGGATGCCGGTGCTCAGTGACTACAGGCCTTATTGCATGAGCCAGGCAGCTTTTCTCTCAATGTACGTGCAGAGATAAATTCAAGGTAATCTATACAAACTCAAGGCTTTGAAATTGCACACAGTCAAAAAATTCAAACAATTACTCTAACCCAGCCAGAAGGTGGCTGTTAGATGTTCTTCTTATGGAAAACATAATTATAAAGGAAAGGGAGACATTTCATAAATAAAATTCAGAATGGCAGAAGAACCCAGAGGGAGGGGAACAGAGGGATCAAAGAACCCAAAGGCTCCCAGCTTCAGACTGAGTGCAGAATGGGGTTCAAGTCCCCTTGTCTCCTTAAAGCTCAACTTAATTTCAGCTGGGTATGAGTTCTAGGTAATTAATTGGCAAGAGGCATCTTTCAGATATTTTTAAATGTCAACCTGCAAGGTTCTTGGTGCTAAAGGAGTAGACAAAAAAAAAAAAAAAAAAAAAACCCAACACATGCTCCTAAAATCAAAGTGATGTAAAACAAGGGCCAGCCCAACCCATTAGTGCTGGAGGAGAATATAAAATCCAGGTCAGCCCAGATAATTGTTCACTTGTTAAAATGCCAAGCACCCTCGTTTGTACCTAGTCCCCAAGCCCCATGAAACAGCAAGTGACGCAGTCATTCACAGAGGACATGTCTGTGCCAGGCACTGTCCTAGGCACTTCCTACTTGTTCCCCATTTAGTTCATTTAAGGACTCCTTAAAGATAACATGACTCTCTCCATAGGCTTTTGAAGGGCATGGGAAGGGGGAGTTTTTGACAAGAAATCTCAGAGAAAGCCAAGTTAGGTAACTGCCCAAGTTCATACGAACAATGCCTGGTAGAGCAGGGCTTCAAAACCAGCATTTCTGCTAGCAACTCCCAGGTCTTGCTTTTTGCTGCCTTTTGCTTTGGAATCTGTACACATCTGGGATCTGTGTCACCCCAGGTGGCAGAGGGTATGACTATGACCCAAGCAAGAGACCAGCAAAGAGGTAGGACTCCACCACCTACTCTCTGCATGGCCTCAGGCAACTTAATGAACCCCCCAGGCTGGCCTCCCTGCGTTCTTTCTCTAGTCTTCCTGGGGAAGAGGCATTGTTGCCAATTTGGTGTGACCAGGCTCTTTCTACTCCTTCTTAACTGTAAAATATTGAGGGTTTCCTTACCAATCTGCCTTCAGGATTGTTCTGGGGTCAAAATTAGAGAATGGAGTACCACACCAGTATAGTGGCCCTCACAGAGCAGCCTCCCAACCCTGAGAGCTGCATATGCCCATCACTGGGAGGACCCAGGGAGACCAAGTTGCAGAGTCAAAGTCGAGCATGTGGTGAGCACCACTGTTATTATCTCGGGCAGGGAAACAAGTGTGCAAGCCACAGACATAGGCTGAGCAGAGCCAACAGCAGATCAGAAAGTTCTTCTTGGCCCTGTCCTGTTATAGTAGTACCAGGCCTGGAGCTGGTACTTCAGTAGTACCAGCCTTCACTAAATAGGTGGTCAAGTGCAGAGCCTTAATGTGTTTATGTTTAAAGATGAGCAATAATGGAAAATGCAAAATCCTCTGAAGACACTTAGGATGAGTCACAGGGGCACCATCATTTATTGCTAAGTGAATGATTAAAAACAACATAAGCACAACATAAATGTGGGTGTGGCGGCACATGGATGTATTCCTAGTGCTGGGGAAGCTGAGACAAGAAGATCTCTATGAATTTGCAGCAAGCCTTGGCTACATAGTGAGTTCAAAGCCAGCCTGGACTCCAGAGCAAAACTCTACTTCAAAAAATAAAAGCAACATACATCATTAAAATACAGGAGTAATACAGGAGTTGAATGTGAGTTTCAGTCCCTGTTCTACTCCTTAGCTGTACAGTGTTGAGCCAGTTACCTTACACCTTGATGTCTCCGTTTCCTCATTAGTAAAGTGGGGATAATAGTGCATGTCATAATATTTGGCCAATAAAAGACACAAGGTATTTAAAGTGCTTATTAAGAGTAATAGCAGCAAACATTTATTAAAGGCACTCTGTGTGCCAAGCACTTGCTCTAGCACCCAGAAAATGCCAGCTAGTGTGTTCACTGAGCAATAGGAGGATCCAGGCTGTCATGGCACAGCCATATGAATTTTTAGACAGAGTACGATGAAAGACCAAACTCTACTCCAGAGATGTAGCTAAGCTGCATTTGCCATCCTGGTGGACTCTGTCCTGGGATCCGTGCTGCAGACTTCTCTTTTCTCTCCCCTGTACTATGAAGCTTGCCAGGGACACCTCCTCATTAAGAGCTGCAAATGCCTCCTGGTCTGGATAGCAACCTTTCACCCAGTCTTCTGGAATCAGAGCAGGAGATGCTATTAAAGAGGCCAGGCCCAGGTGGGCTTGGCAGCTCACTGCTCTAAGGACAGTGTCCCTAAAAGACCAGGGCTGAACCTGCAGTGAGAAGTACCAAGTCTGCTGGTTCATTTGTCCCTTGGGAGTCTCACCTAGTGATGCATGTAGCCCAGAAGCCTGCCTGGGAGGCTGGCACCTTCTCAGGCAAGACTGGGGAGCTCTGATGAGGAGAATCTGGGATTCCACTTTACTCAAACTGTGTCTCTTAAAAATGGAAACAATGAGGGCCTGAGTCAGGAGACGGACACAGTTCACTAACTGTGCGCTTGCTTCCTGTATCCTCAACAGCTTGCTTCAGGAAGCCTCCTGCTTGGACCACATGGGAAAGGGAAAAGTTTTAGCTCAGGTGAGAGCTATGACCAGGGAACATTCCTTCCCTTTAGGTTGCAGAGCAAAGCAGTGGCCAGAATTAAAGTGCAGGGAGAGGAAATAATCCCAGTGTTAATCATCAGATGACAGGATAAAAAATGTGGTAGGGGCATACAATGGATTATTATGCAACCGTAAAAAGTGAAGAAACTTGGATTTGTTGCAACATTGAGGATCCCCAAACATGTTATGTTAAGTAAAACAAGCCATAGAAGACAACAAATATTGGATGGTTCCATTTGTACAAAGTACATACAGTAGTCAGATTCATAGACATGAAGTATAAGGGTGTGTTGCAGAGGCTTGGGAAAAGAGGAAGTGGGGAATCTATTGCCCAATCCATGCAGAAGAACATTTCTGAATATGGGTGATGGTGATGATTATACAATGATGTGAATGTATTTAAAGGCACCAAACCATATTCTTAAAAATGACCTAAGTGATTAATAAAATGTAAAGGAGAGAAAGCAAAGAGTAAGGTTGTTGAATTCCCTTTGCCAACTGACATACTCATTACTTACAGTGTTAAACATCATCAACACCACTCTAGCCCCCAGTCATGTTCCAAGGTAAAGATGCAGTGAGTCTTATACATGGTAAGAAATAGCTTTTAAACAACTCTATTGCAATTTCTCCTTCCCCATTGGACTTACTCTTAAGAAGATGAAACTCTAATTAGTTAGGGAATCTCATCTCTATTAATGTAGCTTGAAATCGAGATGAGGCAAAAGTATCTCTACTCTTCTGCCAACTCATCTACTGCAATGAGCTTTGTGGACATCATTTAGCTTCTGTATCCTGTACCATATTCTGCCTAGATTTTAATTCATCTAAATCCCCTCACTTTGTTGGTCTTATAATTTGCCATGATCTGATGGCTTAGCAGCCCACAATCTACTCTGTAAGGTCCCAACTGGGAGGCATGATGCACGAGCTTCCCATAAGTGAGCTGGTCCATGCATGCTCAGGGGAAGGTGAACCCAACAATGGATGAAGCCCTGGAGCCAAGTGATTTAGTCAGCTGAGGATTTGCTCAGTGGTATAATACTTGTCTAGCACACACAAGGCTCCACCCGGGTTGAATCTACAGCACTGGAAAAGCAGTAGAAGCTAGAGTGAATGTCTCCAGGTGGAGGAAGGCAGAGGGGGAGGCTACTCGTGCAGCATGTAAACAGGTCCATGACTTTCCTGGCCCAGCTGAAGTTCACCAAAGACTGATTTGCCAACTACTCTGCCAGAAACTCTTACTTCTTAATTGAGAATTCCTGCTCAAACTGAATTCCTCATCTCTGTCTAGAGCTTGTTAAACCAGAGATGGCATGTGAGGAAGAGAACTGGACAGGCAAGATGTCATAAGAGGTGTGTGTGTGAGTGTGTGTGTGTAGACATCACACACACACACAAGTACAACTCTCAAACATCTATATATTCAAAAAAGTCATCAAAACCTGATAAGTTCATTACTTCTTTTTTATTTTTTATTAATTTTAATAAGAAAGAAATATCAATGAGACAGTTTCAAAGCAGGTTAGGACAGTTACAATAATTAATACATT